>NC_060143.1:585534535-585834815 GCF_021461385.2 Schistocerca piceifrons
TCAACACTAAAATGAGGATGTGGTCCATCACGAGTATCAGACTTAAACGCCCCGTGTTCCCTAAGACGACGATCGAGGGCTTCGAACGCTTTCGTCCCGGAGATCTCTCCCGGTACGAACGTTTAGCGCGAGCGCCATTGCCGTCAGCTAATCCGTACTTCAAACGGGTATCTGTCATCTATGCATTGTGTTCTCTGCCACTGCACGATGCAAGCCTGCCTTTAACGTTACGTAATAACCCGTATGCTTGTAACGGTTGTACTGATCGCTGGAACACCTGATGTTGCCTGTAAACAAGCAACGACGTACGTCGCATGGCAACAAGGATATAAAAAAACACTGACGGCACTCAACGCATCCAGACCTCACCAGGGGTGCATGTTTCCCACGATTCTGACATTCTGTTCTTGTATGTTTCCCGTGATTAATGACTTGGAGGAAATAAGTTGTAACATGGAAACAAAGCGTTTCCAGGCCCATGTTCATGTAACGTAATTTCTTCATCTACATGCGAGGAACTTTTCCTGCAATCTGTCCGTAGCTTTTTGTTACACCTTGTAGAGTTTTTACTCACAGGGAATTCTCGTACACCATCGATATAATAAGTTTTTTCTGTCACCTACAAAATATCGTTCTTGTGGCACGACACGTCTGGAACTTGACCATATACACTGCTGGCCGTTAAAATCGCTACACCCCGAAGATGACGTGCTACAGACGCGAAATTAACCCACAGGAAGAAGATGCTTTAATATGCAAATGATTAGCTTTTCAGAGCATTCACAAAAGGTTGGCGCCGGTCGAGACACCTACAGCGTGCAGCCATGAGGAGAGTTTCCAACCGATTTCTCAAACACAAACAGCAGTTGACCGGCGTTGCCTGGTGAAACCTTGTTGTGATGCCTCGTGTAAGGAGGAGAAATGCGTACCATCACGTTTCCGACTTTGATAAAGGTCGGATTGTAGCCTACCGCGATTGCGGTTTATCGTATCGCGACATTGCTGCTCGCGTTGGTCGAGATCCAATGACTGTTAGCAGAATATGGAATCGGTGTGTTCGGGAAGGTAATACGGAACGACGTGCTGGATCCCAACGGCCTCGTATCATTAGCAGTCGAGATGACAGCCATCTTATCCGCATGGCTGTAACGGATCGTGCAGCCACGTCTCGATCCCTGAGTCAACAGATGGGGACGTTTGCAAGGCAACAACCATCTGGACGCACAGTTCTACGACGTTTGCAGCTGCATGGACTATCAGCTAGGAGACCATGGCTGCGGTTACCCTTGACGCTGCATCACAGACAAGAGCGCCTGCGATGGTGTACTCAACGACGAACCTGGGTGCACGAATGGGGAAACGTCATTTTTTCGGATGAATCCAGGTTCTGTTTACAGCATCACGATGGTCGCATCCGTGTTTGGCGACATCGTGGTGAACGCACATTGGAAGCGTGTATTCGTCATCGCCATACTGGCGTATCAGTCGGCGTGATGGTACGCGGTGCCATTGGTTACACGTCTCGGTCATCTCTTGTTCGGATTGACGGCACTTTGAACAGTGGACGTTACATTTCAGATGTGTTACGACCCGTGGCTCTACGCTTCATTCGATCCCTGCGAAACCCTACATTTCAGCATGATAATGCACGACCGCATGTTGCAGGTACTGTACTGGTCTTTCTTGATACAGAAAATGTTCGACTGCTGCGATGGCCAGCACATTATCCAGATCTCTCACCAACTGAAAACGTCTGGTCAATGGTGGCCGAGCAACTGGCTCGTCACAAAACGCCAGTGACTACTCTTGATGAACTGTGGTATCGTGTTGAAGCTGCATGGCCAGCTATACCTGTACACGCCATCCAAGATCTGTTTGAGTCAATGCCCAGGCGTATCAAGGCCGTTATTACGTCCAGAGGTGGTTTTTCTGGGTAGTGATTTCTCAGGATCTATGCACCCAAATTGCGTGAGAATTTTATCACATGTCAGTTCCAGTATATTTGTCCAAGTTATCATCTGCATTTCTTCTTGGTGAAGGAATTTTAATGGCCAGTAGTGTACTTTATAGAAAAAATGTCCATTTCAGAATCTTTCGCACCCCCCCCCCCCCTGAACCACCCCTACCCTCTGCCAGATAATCATCTGTGGACGTACGTGGTGTAGTGAGAGGCATCGAGTATCCATTTTCTCGTGTGTGTTATCAGCGAACGGAACAGAGATAGGGGAATGAAAGCCTCGACCACACAGTAGTGCGGTGGGGGGGGGGGGGGAGGGGAGGGGTGTGTGTGCACGGAGCACACACACGCTTTCAACTTAGGGCTCCCCAAGTTTTCCTGATTTGAACTGCGGCGACGAGAGCTGGCTGGGAGCGCCACAGTATACACCGCCAGGTGGAGGGAGGGAGGGAGGGAGGGAGGGAGGGAGGGAGGGAGTTGCGTGCAGAGCGCAGAGGCGCAGGCAGCTGCGACCGGGCGGGGCGCGGCGGGCGGCGTCGACGGCCGGATCGATGGGGCTGCCCGGGCGCCGGCAGGGCGTGGCAGCGGCCCGGACAGTCGATACGCGCGGCCGCCAGGCGGCAGCACGCGCGCCCCACTCCTCCTACTGTGCGTGGCCGAGCACGGCCGGGATAGAAACGGAACTTTCTCTGCTAACCTGCAGGTGTCTGCGTTTACAGTCGAATTAACTTTGTTACGCTGGACAGACGCAGAGTGAAGCGACGGAAGGAAACTTGCACCGAAGCCGGGATTCGCACCCGCGTCGCCTACTCACTAGGCAGATATGCTAACCACTACACCCCATGTCACAGTGGCTTTGCACGACTGCACTTACCTAGTACGCCTTCCTCCTCTATGCATTCCCATTCGCGCCACTTGCTATTCCCGTACACTCAAACAGTGACAGCTGAGGCACGAATGGGAATTTGGATTGAGGGGGTGCTAAGGTAGTCCCGCTGGTGGGCAAAGCCACTGTGCCAGGTCGGCGTAGTGGTTGGCGCATATGCCCACAGGGCAGCAGACCCGCGTTCGATTCCCGGCAGCCGGACGGAGTGGCCGAGCGTTCCTAGGCGCTTCAGTCAGGAGCCGCGCGACCGCTACGGTCGCAGGCTCGAATCCTGCCTCGGGCACGGATGTGTCTGATGTCCTTAGGTTAGTTAGGTTTAAGTAGTTCTAAGTTCTAGGGGACTGATGACCTCAGGTGTTAAGTCCCATAGTGCTCAGAGCCATCTGAACCATTTTTTTTGAATCCCGGCCTCGGTAAAAATTTTCATTCATCGCTTCAGTCTGTGTATGTCTGAGACCTGAAAAGTCTCTGGAGCCACACAGTTTCATTTAATGTTCTTATTTACCTTTCCACCGTACGTCGGCAGCTGTGTTCGTCAGGTATCGGTCGCATATTTCGCTGCTCGCTATTTGGACTCGGGCCAACTCGTGCATCGGTTGTCGCCTCGTTAGGGCACCGTCAGGTAATAAGTAAATGTCGCGCCCACAGATCAAACGGTGTGCGATGTATACAGATATTACTAATACCTTCGTTAGTCATACTATGCTGGCCTTCCAAAACAACTGAATTCTCGCAACTACGTACTTGCTTTCTAAAAATTACATCCACACACCTAACGAATTATTTAACAAACATTTCGCACAGTGTGCTCTGTATAATATCAATTGCAAATACTGTGGCCGTTAGGTCCTCGCAATAAGAGAGAACATGGAGGAGAGGAAAGACAGTTTCAAGCTTTGTACAGCATCTTTCAACAGAAAATCACCCATACGACGTATATAGTGCCGTTCTGCGCACTGATGGGAAAATCAGAAAGATGACACTGTTGCAGATACTTGAAATTAATAAATTTCGCACAATATAGAAGGTCACACAGTTTGCTTTTTGCCCTCCGTTACTTACAGTTCCAGTTTCGTATAGCTGAAAGAGTGAGATAATAATATAAAAATACAACTCATCACTCATTTTCAATTGTAACGATTTACTTTCCAACTTCAAAGGAAATGCAACGCATTCCTTTATACGAACTCTGTATCAGTTATATGCCTGTGGATGTGACATTCCATTCTTATCCAGTGATGGCGTAAGGTGTGAAAACCAGATTCCCAGTAAATATATATCAGCAGCAGAACACAGACTAAGGTTTCTTACAATTGTTGCTGTCACGTTCTGTCAATCAGCGACACAGAATGCTCCAGCTTCATTTTATCCTCCTTACAAGTAAACTCGCGGATGATGCTCACCGTCTTCAGACGCATTCTGCTTCATTCTGTTCTGTTCCCACAAATAGGCTGGGATGACGGGAATGGGAAGCACGCTGGAACCTTACTATTCGTGGCTACATTACTGCACGTGGTTCACATTTCTTTCAAGCACGCTCTGTTTGCTCCGTGTGGAAATTGGGTTACGTCCCATGTGGTATTACTGAACACCAAAGCAAAAACATCGCTTCAGTGTGCCACAAGCGGCTTACGCAATCTGACAACACAGGCGATACATTTTCACTAAATTAGCTAAACTGCACGCCCAGCAGAAATATCGGCCACCTTCGGTGGAAATGCGCAACGTACGCGTTACGCATGCGCATCGCTGGCACACTTGTGCCGAACATGCAGCGTACTTGTTGGCCGTACTTGCCAGATGTGTTGTCATCGCTACGTCGTTTGATGTCACTGTACTGCTCCTTTTCACCAGCCGCTAAAAAAAATATACCGCTCCATTAATGAAAGAAACGTCAGCCCCCGGTAGCTGAGTGGAGCCGGCGTGGTAGCCCCCGTAATAAAAAACTGAGTGGAAGGATCAACAAAACGAACTTGAACGGATGTCATGTGACGTCCGCAACGACCAAACACAACGATCAACAACGACCAAAAAAAAGTGGTCAGCGCAACAGAATGTCAATCCTAAGGGCCCGGGTTCGGTTCCCGGCTGGGTCGTAGATTTCCTCCGCTCCTCAGGGACTGGGTGTCGCGCTGTGTTGTCCTAATCGTCATCATTTCATCCCCATCGCCGACGTGCCGTCAAATCGAAAGACCTGCACCCGGCGAACGGTCTACTCGACGGGAGGCCCTAGTCACACGACATTGACATTTTTAATGAAAGAAAAGTAGTTTCTTGGGCATCTATCTAGACCCGATATTGAAACATTAGGGATGCCATCACCCCAACGCTGTACAGTGTAAGTGGCAAGATGCAGTAGCCCTGCCTTCCACGAAATTTCCATATGTACATCTGCGTTCTTTGCAATAAAGGCAGCAACAAAATACGGAATATCGCAGTCGTAAGCAAATAAATGTTTGTAGCAATATGTGAAAATGCGTTGCTAAAACTGAATTGTCGCATCAAATGTAATCAAATTTATAAATGTCTGATAGATATTTCAGATGACGTACGGGTTGCCAAGCCAGGCTGTGTACTAAGAAATCACTTGGTGTGGATCAAGTCTCATGCTGCAAGCAGTCATTACGAAAGGCGTAAAACAAAGCGACGGGTGGAGCTAGAGCACGGCTGATATTCGAAACATCCCCACAGAACGATCTACGGACTCCTCATCTTTTAACCGGCCGGTGTGGCCGAGCGGTTCTAGGCGCTCCAGTCCGGAGCCGCGCTGCTGCTGCGGTCGCAGGTTCGAATCCTGCCTCGGGCAAGGGTGTGTGTGATGTCCTTAGGTTAGTTACGTTTAAGTAGTTCTACGTTCTAGGGGACTGATGACCTAAGATGTTAAGTCCCATAGTGCTCAGAGCCATTTGAACCTCATCTTTTAAATAGCAGTTCTCAATCATATTATTATGACGTGCAAAAAGTTTAAGAATGAACAGTAGGAATTATACAAGTCTTATGGCAGAAGAAGTCACATTGTCTGATTCAACTTGTTTGCTATATGGCTATTTATTTCCCTAAGGGAAACTACAGTTTTGCCGATACTGTTCCATTACATCAAATTGTGTAATTTGAATTGGTCTTGGCGTTGTGCTAAAAAATGGCTCTGAACACTATGGGACTTAACTGCTGTGGTCATCAGTCCCGACTGTAGCGCCTAGAAACGCTCGGCCACTTCGGCCGGCCGGCGTTGTGCTTGTGGCAATGTTTTTAACAGATCATTGCAACCTCAACCTCATATTCTTCTGATACTAGTGTGTGCTCTTGTCGCTCATATTTCATATTTGCTGTTTCAAGAAGCTGGTTTGCGTGTATGTGAGGTGGCCTCTGACAAGAACAAAATGGTTCAGAAACCCCCACTGACGGGACTGTCTCCGCGTCAACAACACGCCACCTCTACCGTTCTGCTCGTCCATCTCTCGTGGCCACGTATTCTCAGACAAAAAAAAAAAAAATGGTTCATATGGCTCTGAGCACTATGGGACTTAATTTCTAAGGTCATCAGTCCCCTAGAACTTAGAACTACTTAAACCTACCTAACCTAAGGACATCACACACATCCATGCCCGAGGCAGGATTCGAACCTGCGACCGTAGCGGTCGCGCGGTTCCAGACTGTGGCGACTAGAACCGCTCGGCCACTCCGGCCGGGTATTCTCAGACTCAAACTGTTCGAAGACTGAAGTTCACCCCTCCGTACCTGTAGCAGGTAGAGCACTGCAAAAAAGGACAGGCTCACCAACAATGCGACGGCCGTGTTCTGGCTGGGAAGCCCTTACGAGAGCGTGTGAACTCTGTGTGTATGTGAGCGGGTGGAGGGGAGAGGGGGGGGGGAAGGGGTAACGAAGCAGAAAGAAAAAAACAACACGCAGCGGCCGCACTCATCTCCGTGTGCTTTCTCGATATCGGTGAGTTACAGAGCAGCAAGACGCTCTGCCACGCTTTGTTCGTTTGCCGGACAATGAAAAATTATTACCCCTCTTGTCAGTTTTACAGCGTCTCAGATAATTCGTCATCTCGAACTGCATCTGTCAGTCGACGTTAGTGTCATCACAAAAACTTAGGCACAAAAGACGTCACAAAAAGATGCCACCATGGCTTTGGTGCGGCGCCATTTTCTGGAGGTGCGATATAGGTTCTACGTTTACATGGAAATGCAAAACGGGTACGATTTCTGCGCTTTACCGCTGCATAGGCGCAAACTCTCACTGGCCGTTTTCGATTTAAGGGTCTTAAAATGTTATCACGAAACCTAAAAGCAAACACTCTACAGGGGTCTCCGAGCTCGGCGCGCCACAACTATAGAGCAGCTTTTGGACTTTTGTTTTAGTGACGCTGCTGGATTGCTTGATATCTGTCGTCAGTTTACATCCGACCTATCAACAGCAGAAGAAAATGACTAAATATCTCAGACTGACCCTCAATGACATTTCCGACACATGACAGGATTTCGTGCCTTATAGGATTGATTCTGTTGGGAAGCTGAAAATTGGTCCCAAAACTACCCAAGTACAGTCAATGAATAGCAGAATCGCAGCACGGCCCGTTAAAAAGTTGCTGACATCTTTGTTGTTACTGTGCAGCTGTCAGCGCTCAATGGCGAGCTTGGGGAAGTGCTGTGACCTCGTGTGGCATGTAACAGTCTGGGAGCCACACACGTCAACAGCAATGGCTGCCCTGCTGCTGAACTAGCTGAACATCGGCGACACGCGACGCAGTGGGCCCGCTGTCAGGGAGGCAGCGTTTGGCGGGCGTGGCCCACGCCAGGACTCCACGTGAGGCTGTGCCTACAGAGGTTCTCATCAACAGCACGCGACGTATTTCGACCAACTCGGCAGTCGGTTGTATAGCAACACGTCGACAGCCCTTTTTCCGAAGCTGTAGTTTCAGTTATTTTTAAAGATTTAAGCAGGCCCTTTCTAGGTACAATGAAAAATTAACAGGCACCCGGGGAAACGGGGTGGGGGTTGGGGCTGCGAAAGCAACGTTTGATTTCTTATCGAAACTTCTACCAGACTAATCAAGGTTTCTCGTTTATTGGACAAACAAAGAACCGAGAACCGTGATCGACAGAAGTGACTAAACTACGCTCCACGCGGGCGTAACGGGACTTGATATTCATGTCGGAACGCCGGTCAGAAGTTTTGTGGACTACATTTAGCTCCAGCCCTACCATATTCAAATAAATAAATATCATCCAGTAGAGGAAAGGTCAACGGTCTTGTCGCAGTGGTAACACCGGTTCCCGTCAGATCACCGAAGTTAAGCGCTGTCGAGCTCGGCTGGCACTCGGATGGGTGACCGTCCGGTTTCCCGGGCGCTGTTGGCAAGCGGGGTGCACTCAGCCCTCGAGAGGCAAATTGAGGAGCTACTTGATCGAGAAGTAGCGGCTCCGGTCACGAAAACTGACAACGTCCGGGAGAGCGATGTGCTGACCACGCGTCCCTCCATATCCGCATGCAGTGACGGCAGAGGACGAGACGGCGGTCGGTCGGTGCCGTTCGGGCCTTGCGAGGCCCGTTCGGACGGAATTTTAACACACGGCTTCGTAAATGACGACAGACGTTTCCCTGATGGCGCAATCATCGTGAGACACAGTACTTAATACCATATTCTCACATTTCACAAATCACTTGCACGGGTGTACCTAAAAGGGGTTCCGCTGACTCCATACAGCAACTAGATAGTTACACGAATGTTGATGCAGAGGCCAAGATATTCCAAAGACCAAGTAGCTCTCTACGTATCTATGGTGGCCTCCGTTCCGTGTCGAGGTTCAGTTCCGAGAACGCTACAACCCAAACAGACAATAGAAGAAGATGTTGCTGACCGGGCTCTGTCGGCCAGCCGCCACCTCGGGAGGGAGGAAGCGGCCTGGGCCCGCCCCACCAGAACCAGAGCTGCTGCAATCAATTAGCGGCAGGCGGCGCGGGCGGGCCACGCCACGGCAGGGCCGCTATTGACCAGCGGGACTCGCCGAGGCAGGCTGGACCGGGGCGGCGCGCCGTCGCCATGGCAACCACTCCGTCCACTTTCGCCCGGCCGGCATCTTGGGCGGCGGCATCGATCGCGCCGCGAAGCGCCGCCCTGGTCTCACCTCTGATTCACCGGCAGCGCCGTCGACGCCGGAAAAAGCAGCCCTCGATTGCACCCCACTTCCCTCCCCAGCTGCCGTACTAGCCGCCGCAGACTACCCGTTACTACCGAACACCGGCGAGACCTAATACGACAACCGAGCCCAAATGGGCTGCCAGCAGTATATCACAGCAGCGCGCGATTGCTCTCTAGGTAAACGGTAGACATTCGACGACAATCACCGAAAAGCACTCGCCAGACAGTTAGCTGCTTAGGCAGAGCGCAGAACATCTGAATCGGGACAGCGAGGCGTGCAGGTCAATCTGCGGATCCCGAAAATTGCTCCAATCTTCACTCGCGTCTCTTCTGGCACAAGATAAATATACACATCGTGAAATTGCCTAATTTAAAACAAAGGCACTCAGTGAAGCTTTTATTAAGTAATAATCTGAATAACACAGTGCTATTGACTAATTTGGTCCCACTGACGGTTATACGGCATTGCTTTCTCCCCTACTTCGACAAGTCAGCCTTCCCGAAAAACTCCTCGCATATTATTTAAAAGCACAATGAAACATGTTCCACATTTCTCTTTCAATTACCGTACGTATGCAGCACAGAGAAAGTAACGCTACAATTATAATCCAAATTCATGCCTGAAGCGGCTCTCTAACGCTTGACTCCCTCTCCAGACTACCATCTAGTATGGCTTGCCTCGCATCTCGCTCAACACACACACACACACACACACACACACACACACTGGCGTGCGCACGCACACAATTTCCAACATTTCCAGTCACGTTAAACACCACAGAAAACCGTGTAGTCTTAGGTATCAAATCCAGAACACTTCAATTCATTATTTTTTATGCCAAGACGCAACTTCTTACGTAGTTCACTGCAATAAGGTTGAGCTACATCGAAACCCTGTTGAGGGAGGACTAAAAAGTACACCCGAGAACAGTGGCGATAAAACAGATGACCCGGACTGCCTCCGTACCCAGCACTGCCATATGGAGGTTACCGCTCTGCTAAGGGAAGCAAAGACGCTTCAGCAGAATCTTAACAGTAATTTTTTTTTTTTTGTTTTCCATCTGAACTTTGTCCAGTTCCTCAACTCTACAGGTGCAACACGCTACTGCTAGCACAATGTCGTCAAAAGTGACCACCCATTTATCTCCTGCACTCTACTAGCTAATTACAGAAAGTCGGTCAGGAATCGAACAAGGCTGCATTCCAGCACTGCTCAGTCAATGAGAGCAAACGTGAATCTGTGTACTCACCGAGACTGCATCCCATGAGGAGCAGCGTGGCGAAGCGCCACAGCACCGGTAGATTCATGCTGCGGCTCTTACACGATCCTCATAAACTGCCTCAGCCGTTGTCAGAAGCGTCGCACTCCACAAACGAGAAAACCGAAGCACCGCGCAGAGGAGCTGCAAGAATGGAGCAAGGCGTTATACTGTGAGCAGACAGTGCCGGCTGCCCTGGCTGCAGCTGCTCTGCCCGCAACCCACCTCTCCGTGCGGCGGCCGACGGGCGAATGAGGCTAGAGCTGCCCGCGGCCGCGCGCGGCGCCACTCGCGCCCCCAGCTCCGTGACGTCATGCCCGCACGCCTCCGCCATGTTGCGTGCCGAGAAGCACACTTGCTCTCATTCTTGCGTTCCGCACAAAATATTCACGCTCGATTTTACGGAGCGAATTTTCATAACAAATGGATACAACGCAGCGCACGGCAATTCTTTTTATTTTCTCATCCGTTCCACGGCGAAAGATTAAAGCAAGAAACGTCCTAGAAACCGGGATCCATATGCTGCAATACCTACAAGGAAAACGAAGTTCGGTTTTCAAAACTAGGTTATAAATGTTCTTGCGACCAAAACAATTATGTTTTGACGAGCTGAAACTCCATCACATAGAACTCGTGTGGTCGTATACTAATGTTGCTCATAATCAGTCGTTTCAAAATATTAGCACGAGAGTAGTTATACTAGGGTAACCAAATGTACTCTCCTCCTCTATGTTCTTCAGTTTCCCTTTATTTACACACGCTGCACTCTTTCTGCAATTCCGATTGTCGCATTACCGAAAATATTTTGGATTCGAAGTTGGCAGCACTAACGTCATTCGTTCCTGCCAGAACACGCAGCCATTTTAGCATTAGTGCCACTTATTAAGCTTATTCACGACCGAGTCGATACTAACCTCCTACTGAATATTAAAGCTTCGTTCGTATGATCACATTACTTTTCTTAAATTTACAGGAAGTTATTTTGTATATTGCGCGATATTGCGCCATACTGAGTCGATACTACAGGTGCCGGTCAGTGTGGGTCTTTGTTAAATTAGCTCGCATTTGGTACTTGTTTGGTCATGGGCACTATCTCCTTGTCACATCCCTGTGGGTTGTGCATGATCAATTAGTGAACAACTACTCGACCAGATCAATGCGAAAACTGAAGTGGCACGTCGGAAACGTAAATTTCAAGATCGTTTTCAAAATGACTAGGCTGACATAAAGAAAATTAAAGACGACCTCTGCGATGCTAAATGTGTCACCTGCAACGTAATTTTGTTAATTCAGAACAAAGAGACCCACGATATTGAGTAGCATTTAATATACCGCTGCAATACCTACAAGGAAAACAAAGTTCGGTTTTCAAAACCAGGTTAGAAATGTTCTTCCGACCAAAACAATTATGTTTTGACGAGCTGAAACTGCATCACATAGAACTCGTGTGGTCATATACTAATGTTGCTCATAATCAGTCGTTTCAAAATATCAGCACTCTTCTCAAAAAGACATGTGCCCGCATCTCGTGGTCGTGCGGTAGCGTTCTCGCTTCCCACGCCCAGGTTCCCGGGTTCGATTCCCGGCGGGGTCAGGGATTTTCTCTGCCTCGTGATGGCTGGGTGTTGTGTGATGTCCTTAGGTTAGTTAGGTTGAAGTAGTTATAAGTTCTAGGGGACTGATGACCATAGATGTTAAGTCCCATAGTGCTCAGAGCCATTTTTTTGAAAAAGACATGTGATCAGAAAATTTTTGTGGTAAGGACTAAATCAGACGCTACCGTTACCAATGTTGAATAAAACTAGTTTGAGAAATGATTAAAAGATGAGTTTCAGTCCGCAAATATCGTCGTAGCAGCGCGTGATGCATCAATCAGGAAAGAAAAGAGGACACTTCCTGTTTTGATTAGAATCTGCAAATTTTCCCGCATGCCTGACAACACAAATATTCATGTAGGTTCAAAAATGGCTCTGAGCACTATGGGACTCAACTGCTGAGGTCATTAGTCCCCTAGAACTTAGAACTAGTTAAACCTAACTAACCTAAGGACATCACAAACATCCATGCCCGAGGCAGGATTCGAACCTGCGACCGTAGCGGTCTTGCGGTTCCAGACTGCAGCGCCTTTAACCGCACGGCCACTTCGGCCGGCTATTCATGTAGGGATAAGGCTTCTGTAGGAGTCCGCTCTTCCAGGTAAGACTGTTGAAACTGTTGCAGAACAAGTTCAGTCTGTTTTAAGGTGTTATATGCTGGAAGAAGGAATGACTGATTTTGTTGCAAATAATGCACCTGTCAATTTGGCTCTCTTACAAATACAGATCTGGGGAACAGAGTACACTCTATAATGGAAAAGACATTTAAGAAGAAGGTGCTAACAGCAGGATGTGCTGCACATACTATTCATAACGAACTGGAGTCTCCAATGGTAAAGACAATACCTGTTGACACTAAGAATATCTGTTACAAGGTATATCATCATTTTGACATTCGCACAGAACGCGTCAGTAAGCTGAAGTAATTCTTTGACTTTATTGGAATCGAGTACTAGCAAGTTCAAATGGCTCTGAGCACTATGGGACTTAACTTCTAAGGTCATTAGTCCCCTAGAACATAGAACTACTTAAACCTAACTTAACCTAAGGACATCACACACATCCATGCCTGAGGCAGGATTCGAATCTGTGACCGTAGCGGTCGCGCGGTTCCAGACTGTAGCGCCTAGCACCGCTCGGACACCAGCAAGTCCTCTGACAAGGGAAGACTGTGGTGAAACGCCTAACGGTGAAACGTATCTTAAAATTCCTTGAACCGTTGAAGTGGTACATTTTAAGTGACGCGGACTCCCCAATAACATTAAAGAATTTCTTTGAACAGGAAGACAGTGAACTATGGTTTCTGTTTATTCACGCAAAATAAAAATTTTCAGGAATTTTTTTTACAAGAATTCAGAGAAAAGATATTACTGCAATGAGAGTTTGGCAGAATATAACAATTTAGTTCTGAAATTAGATGACAGACAACTGAATACATTTATTCCGGTAACAGTCATGTCAGTGCAAAAACATTAGTAGAGAATACCGTTCTAAACGAAATTCCTATAAAAAAGTGTATTGAATAGTGGAGATAATGGTCTAAACCATTTCTCAAAGATATGTCGGAACTAAGGAAGTGGTCATTAAGTTGCATTACAGCACGAAGAATTTAAATTATGCTTTGAAATCTACAAAACTACATCTGAATACCACGGTGATGAAAGCATTATTTTTCATATATTCTACTCGATAAAGCAAATAACAGAAGAAGTACTGGAGAATCAATAATGTGCGTCTTTATAAAAGATGGGAAATTATCCTACAATTGTGTATGAAGTCTGGGTGTAATTTAAACGAAGAATTCGAGAGGCTTGTGGAGTTCATTTTTGCTATCCCAAGAAGGAATGCAGACAGTGAAAAAAAGTTCAGTGTCGTGTGGAAAAAGTAGGCTTTCAATAGAGACAGTGGGAAGTGTGATGAAAATAAAAACTAACACTGGCTATAAATGTCAGCAACTTTGGGATGTCAACGAGAAAAGAAACCGCTCCTCTCGAAAAACTGGGAATCTCAGGAAAACACAATGAGGGGGGACCAAGTTGAAGCAGACAACTATCGTAAATGTTGATATATTATATATTAGAGAACGGCAATGTTAAATTTCTGTATTTTTTTAGATATCCGAACATTTGGGTTGATGTGTACTCCTTTCCAGTTGAAAATACGTAGGTTGGAACTAAATAGTGGCAACACTGTTGTGGAGACACTATGCAGTGGAATCTACTACTGTCGCTGACAGCACACGTTGTTGACATACCTACCTTACCTCCGAGCAATCGGACTCGCCCGTCCCACGTGACCGGCGTGCGCACAATCGAGGGAAAAACAGCCACTTGTGAGCGAGCGGTCTAACGGAACGGTGTCACTGCGTTTTCGAAACAGGAACAACGGAGACCACGGCAGACCGCCAGTGCACGGTATTACTGTTCGTTTTCGGAGCATCACGTGCTACCAGCTTTGCGGAAGGAACGGCGGCACTTTCTGCTCAACCCACCCATCATTTTGCACGACAGTGCGCGGCCGCATACAGCGCAAGCTGTGGCTGCTCTGTTCGGTCGATGGGACTGGGAAGTACTGTACCACCCACCATACTCCCCTTGATACTTTGATTTGATTCCGAAGATGAAGGCACCACTTGGTGGCATTCGCTTCAAAACTGTTTCAGAGATTCGACAGGCAGTAGGCCGCTCCATTCGCACCATCAACAGAACAGCCTCTGCTAACGGTACACTACGCCTTCCACATCGCTGGCAACGGGCTCTACAAAACGCTGGTGACTACTTTGAAGCACAGTAACAGGTACAAACATGCAACTCTTTTGTATCGGCTGTGAGTAAATATTTGCCACTATTTAAGTTCCAACCCTCGTATATGTTCATGCTAAATAACCCAGTGATTAGAAAAATGTCTGAATCGCTACGTTATGTCTGTAAAGGAATCAGATGGGAACGTTAGAAATAACAATTTTAAATCCCTCTGTTTTCCATCTTTCTTGAAACTGATTCACAGTGGGTATCAGTGATTCACAGGTGGAGGAAAGGGAGATTGGAGTTTAACGTGCCGTCATCTGAGCGGTCTGTCGAGATGGAACACGAGTTCGGATCACGAAGGGATGGGAAAGGAATCGGCTGTGCTCTTTCAAATGAACCATTCCGTCATCTGCGTGGAGCAATTAAGGGAAATCGCAGAAAACCTAAATCTGGATGTCGGGACGCGGGTTTGAACCGTCGTTCTCTCGAATGCGAGTCCAGCGTGCTGCCCACCGCGCAACGTCGGTCGGGTGAGTTGCAGTCGGATGTGCTCAGTTCACACAAATACCTGGATGTGTAACTCGGCAGCTGCACGAAACGGGATGATTTGTGCCAGGCTCAGCCGTAGGTGGAGCAGGCGCTGGACCCCCCGACTTACTGGCAGAGTACTGGGGGAATGCAGCCAGTCTGCAAAGGAGACCCCATCGAAAACACCTGCGCAACGCATCCTAGAATACTACCCGTGTTTGTCGCATCCGCATCGAACAGGACTAACAGGGGATACTGAATGTACACAGAAAAAATGGTTCAAATGGCTCTGAGCAATATGGGACTTAACTTCTGAGGTCATCAGTCCCCTAGAACTTAGAACTACTTAAACCTAACTAACCTAAGGACATCACACACATCCATGCCCGAAGCAGGATTCGAGCCTGCGACCGTAGCGGTAGCGCGGTTCCAGACTGTAGCGCCTAGAACCGGTCGGCCACCCCGGCCGGTTTACAATGGAAGAGAGGCAGGACGAATTATCACATGTTTGTTTGACTCACGGGAGAGAGTCATGATGGTGCTGAAAGAACTGAACTCGCAGACTCCTGAAGACAGACGATCTCGTGAAAACCTTCTTCAAAAGTTTCTAGAATCAACTGGAAGAGATTAATCCGGGAGTGCCTACTGCCACAGCTATCGCCACTTCCATGCACTGCATAGTGGCTTGGGGAGTACAAAGATAGATGTAGATGTGTAGCGTATTAGTTGGGCTTTGGAGGAGTGTAGACGCAGCCTCGCCCGTGTATTGTAGATGCAATGTATAGTGTATGTTATGACAGCAAAATATTTCCAAACGAACGTTGACAGAAACACATTCAAGTCCGAAGAAGGTCATGCAGTTATTTCACTGATGGAAAACAAAAGACTTTGGTTCTTTCTCGTTACGACCTGTAACCGTTTCCTACCATTAAGGCAAACCCACAACCCGCAATCTGCTGGCAGTACATCAGTCGGCAGACGGGCGATTCGCGCTTTAGCTACCCCGAGATTTCCCTGCGCCGTTAAAAATGAATATCGGGCTGGTTTCTTTGTCAAGGGCTCCTGCCGTTTCATTCCCCTCCCCCCCCCCTTCCCCACCCCGAGCTCGTGCTGCGTATCTAACGATCTTGTCGTCGACGAGACGCTAAACCCTTGTCTTCCCTACGTTTGCGAGGGGCTTAACTTCCCACGAAATTGTGACGTAATATTCCATTCACGCTTTGGTTACTCAAGTGAAGTGTGTTATTGACATGTATCCACTGAAGTGTAACCATTGTGTGAGAGACTTACTGCATTTGCTTTCGCTAAGTGCACTGCTGCGGGTCGATCCAGGCGAACATTCGACACAGGGGGAAGCGAGAGGGGGTGGAAGGTGAGGGGAGAGAGCGGAGGAACCAGCGGATTCGTTGTGCCCTCCAAAGGCCTTCAAATAAAGGGGCTTACACTTCTAAGTACATCAGTTTTCAGGTTTCTTAGATGATTTTTGCTAATTGTAGTAGCATGAAAACAGTGTAAAACGGTATACAAACAACTGATATACCAGTTTCTAGGCGTAATTTTCTGCGTAGATACTATCCCAACAATATTCTTTGTCGAAACTCTGATCCAAAAAATTTCTATGTGGGAGCAATTTTTGAGAAAAAAATACTTGTACTACACTAACATATCGTTAAAGGACTTCAATTAAACCAGCAGATTAAAACACGGACAATGGAAATGCAAAAAAGTGGGCAATAACCTCTAAAAAAAATACACATCACACGTAATGTGAAAAAACAAAGGATATTTTGCTGAATGATGGGAAAATATTAATTCACATTTGGTGAGACGGCTGCGGCTGTTTATTCTGATACAATAGCTCGAAGTTCGACTTCATTTCCGTCAATGCTGGGATGGTGACACTCTCCATGTTTTCAAGACTTGAACCCTATTTCGTTTTAACGACCGCCGCTATTGGAATGATGATTCACGCAAAGAAGCGTTAGTAAAAAGGAGGAGAACTGTCATTGCTAAATCCTACTGTAGATGAAATTCTGCCTTAACACCAAGTCAAAAAATATTCAGCTTTGAAAAAGTCAGGTTTGTGGTATAACACACAGGACAGTTTTGGAAATTCGTCCAGACAATACAGCAAGAGATGTTTCGTATCTGTTCCCACGGCAAAAGGATTCTCAATCCAATCTATTGTTCACTTCTGGTAGAAGATACTTTTCAAATTTTTTCCACACATACTGTGTGATAAATTACGATATGCTTAGCCTAATCAAAATCAAACTTATTATCGGCAATAACGTCGTATGCATATGAAGACATTTTTGTCTTCAGATGCTTCCAAATATATTCGTCTTCTCCTCCTGGAAAGACATAGCTATCTCACTGAGTTTCTCAAATGTATTTCATAGATAACATAATTTAAACAGCCAGTTTGCTTTGTGGAAGAAATTGAGTTACTGAAAATCATTCCGAGACAAAAATAGCATCATTTCATTTTTGAACTGTAACAGTCATTACAGAGCTAGGCCCCTTGACAGTCATCGCAGTAATTGTGTGCTGTAAATCGATTCAATTTTAACGCGGTTTTATCGAGTGGCTTAGTTGTCTGTTGGTTACAAATTATGCAACTGATTTTAAACTAACTTCCCGATGTGCTAAAGACCTGAAATTTTAAACACTCTGAACTGGATGACAACGCAATAGTGTGGGGATAAGAACTACGTGCCAGCAGTAGGTGAGAGAATCGAGGTGAAAACAGAGTGACAAAGGAGCAAACGCACATCACCGACCGGCGAGTTGGAGTTCCCGCACGATGGATGTGCTCAGCAGATTGCGTCGCAGTTCCTGCAGGCGCAATGTGCGTGGAATTTCCTGCCGCAGAAAGGGCCAGAGACTTCTCATTCGATTTGTAGGTGCACCTCTGCAGCGTCTGAAGCAATGTCTATCGAACTGAGCATACGTACCACTTGGATCTGGGGAAAAATTACTGTGGCAGCAAGAGATCTCCTAGCAACCCTACGACTGACGGAGGGAATGAAAAGGGCTGATAAAAAATCGTAACTCAGGGACACCTGAAACCGTTTTCAACCAGACTTGCTATGCGGTATGTACATGACTTGGTTATACATAAATTGGTCTACTACGGTTTTATGAACTTGCTCTCTTATCTGCCTGTTCAGAATAAAGTTTGCATATGATCTTAAACTAATTTCCTGATGAACTACAGGTGGAATCATGAACGACGGCGATCGAGTTTAGCCTCGTTCTGCGCATGTGACGTCACGCATTCTCCGACATCCAGTAAGCGTTCAGTAGTGTTCTGAACGCTATGCTGTGAATGCGCGCATTACACGTAACTGTAGCGAGTTATTTAGTGAATTTTCATTCCGTCTGTTGTGAGTTCTCACAGCTGACGACGATGGTAAGTGGCTAATTCAGCATTAGCCACATAATGAAGCCAATGGTAAGACCCTAAATCTGTTAGAAGAACTGGAGTAAAGTAGAAAAAAAAAACAAAAACAGTCTCTGTTTAATGAACCAACAGATTTCGCAAGCCACAGTTATTTCAGTAATTTTAAGGCCTAAAGTTCTTTTCTGCATATGTCAATTGTTTAATAATTATATCTTTCGTGCTACGAATAAACTCATCTTTGATCACACCATGGACAAAAACATCTATGAAGTGTTTACAAACATGCGTATACGAATGTGTCACTTGAATGAAGTGATGTGTACGAAAACGCTTGCTAAACGAATGTATGTTAGTGCTAAAGTGATAAAAACGCTTTCCTTGGATTATGTGGTAAGTTTACACTGTTCATCTTTTCCACTATTACGGACATAAATCCCGCTTTTGACTTACTAAATGCATAACCTAACACCAGGCCTTTTCTTGAGAGCAATAGGCATCTCACCTCATTCAAGGGAAAAAAATAAAGCATACTTTAAGACAAATTACACATGATGATGGACTCACAGTGTATGAAATGCATCGTGTACTTAACAAAACAAGTAAAGTTGTGACTGAATGCGTTTGTTAATTCATACTTCCGATATATTGAATACAGTCACGTTTGATGCTGCGGAATATCGATAAAATTAAAATATTTCGCTTGTATTTGTTTTAGGTTTTAAATTGTTATTTTACAATTTACATTCAGATTTTGTTTTTGTTTTTTAGTTTGTCGTTTCACATACGTGTATTTTTAAAATGAAAATAAGTAACTCATTATTATGGTAGAAAATAATTACAATAATGATAATCTGTAAGCAAGAGTTTAAAACATAACCTTTTTTTACACCGTGCACATAGAATGAACGAACTTTCTTCACGTAATATACACTACGGAGAACACAAATATGATTGGCGGAAAGAATGGATTATGTACTAATGACTGCAGTTTCATTATACCGTTTCTCAAGTGGAGATTGGCAACGTATCCATTCAACAGAACTAGATCTGAAAGTGTCCTCACATTGTTCTTCCATCATGGCACATCCATCCAACATCCGACGTCCAGCGGCTATACCTGTGCCGTCGAGCCGTTTGGGATCACCAGATGAGCAAATTCTTTGTCCATAGATACGATGCTCTGAACTGCTCTTTCACACTAACCACCGCAAGAATCTAACAATAATACAGATATTTCTCCCTCACTGGCAAAAATACCGTGTTTCAAATATCTTTTGACGTGGTCAGACGTTTGTTTACCAGATTTTGCTGCTGCCATAAGGAAACTTGGAGCTACGAACTGAGATTCTCAAATTCTCGGAACCAAATTCACCAATAGTTCCTTTTAAAACAAACAAAAGGCGGGTGGTCAGTGTGACGATGACGATGTTTGGTTTGTGGGGCGCTCAACTGCGCTGTCATCAGCGCCCGTACAAAGTCCCAATTTATCCACACTCCAATTTTTTACGCAGTCCAATCGAGCCACTATCAATAATGGTGATGATGATGATGAAATGATGAGGACAAGACAGACACCCAGACCCTGGGCAGAGAAAACCCCCAATCCAGCCGGGAATCGAACCCGGCACCCGTGCTCTAGATTTGGATTGGATTGTTTGGGGGAGGAGACCAGACAGCGTGTTCATCGGTCTCATCGGATTAGGGAAGGATTGGGAAGGAAGTCGGCCGTGCCCTTTCAAAGGAACCATCCCGGCATTTGCCTGGAGCGATTTAGGGAAATCACGGAAAACCTAAATCAGGATGGCCGGACGCGGGATTGAACCGTCGTCCTCCCGAATGCGAGACCAGTGTGCTAGTCACTGAGCAACCTCGTTCGGTCCGTGATCTAGAGGAAGCAACGCTAGCCACTAGACCTCGAGCTGCGGACGTCAGTGTGATAAAAAGCGGTTTGGAGCGTCTAAACCGAGGACAAGAAACACCTGGTGATCCCAAAGGGCTCGATGGCACAGGAACAGCAGTATACGGCTTTCGGTACTATTTTGAGGAACTCCCGTAACAATTCGAAAACCTGCTGAATTTTGTTTTATATTGATTTCTTTGTCGTGTATATTACGTGAAGAAATTTCGTTCATTTCATGTGCATGGCGTAAAAAACAGACAAACAAAAAAGCCGTTATGTTTTAAGTATTTTCTTATAGATTATCACTAACGTAATTATTTTCTATTGTAATAATGTGTTACTTACTATTTTCAGTTATCCAAATGCACATACGTTAATCAACCAGAACGATATGACCACTGGTCTACTATCGAAATAATCCCCTCCAGGCGATAGCGGCGTCACCTGGCGAGGAATGACTGCTAGTCAGACACACGCATGTTGCATGTAGTGTGTAGAATGGGAAAGCCGCACGATCTGTCCGAGTTCGACCGAGGACAGACTGTAGTGGCCCGGAGGCTCGGCACGAGTATTTCGGAAACCGCAAGACTTATCGGGTGTTGGAAGAGTGCAGTGGCGGGTGCCTTAAACACGCGGTGAAACGGCGCCCAGACGCCGTGGGGCTCGGCGGCCACCCCTCATAACAGACGTCACACGTCGTGGGCTGGCCAGACTGGTAAAAATGGGACATGCAGCGAACAGTGGTGGAACTAACATCAGACTTTAATGTTGGGCAGGGTACAAGCGTGTCTGAACACACAGTGCAACGAACACTCCTAACGATGGACGTTCGCAGCCGAGAACCCACGCACGTGCCAGTGTTAACACCACGACATCGGCAACTGCGACTGAGATGGGCATGTAATCATAGGCACTGGACTTTGGCGCAGTGGCAGAGCGTTTCGCGGTCTAATGAATCCCGACACTTTCTTCATCATGCTGATGGAATGGCGCGAATCCGTCGTCTTCCAGAGGAACTGCAACATGACACCAGTACTGTGGGACGGAGAAAAGCTGGCGGCGGCTCCATTATGCTGTGGGGAACATTCACGTGGCCATCCGCGGGGCCAGTGGAGCTCGTGCGATCAAGAAGTATCGTACACTGGTTGCAGACCACGAACACTCCTTCTTGGCGATCATATTACCCGATGGAAGTGGCATTCTTCAACAAGTGTCAGAAGGCCAGGAGTGTGATGGAGTGGTGCAAGGAATACAGTAGCGAGTTCCAATCGATGTGCTGTTCCCCTCCTCCTCCTCCACCCAACTCGGCAGATCTGAATCCGATCGAACACATGTGGAACGTGACTGAATGTGACGTCAGAGCTTCCCGGGATTTACGGGAAATAGGTGGCCTGTTTGTGCATATGCGGTGGCCAGTTCCTTCCAGCGACCTAGCGAGGCCTCACTGCTTCCATGCCACGACGCGTCACCGCTGCTACCCACGGACATACCGGCTGTTAAGCAGGTGCGGATAATGTTCTGACTGATGGGTATGAGTACTCCGACAACACGTTGTGTACAGCTTACCTTCCAAAGATGGTGCTTCAGAAACCAGGTTTGTTACACAGGAATGTATGTGGAACTTCCTGGCAGATTAAAACTGTGTGCCGGACCGAGACTCGAACTCGGGACCTTTGCCTTTCGCGGGCAAGTGCTCTACCGACTGAGCTACCCAAGCACGACTCATACCAGCGAAAGCCAAAGGTCCCGAGTTCGAGTCTCGGTCCGGCACACAGTTTTAATCTGCCGGGAAGTTTCATATCACCACACACTCCGCTGCAGAGTGAAAATCTCATTCAGGAATGTATGTGGCTTGAAAGCTTCTTTAATTTATGTTCTGACAAAATTTTTCATTTTCCAAAATTAATTAATGAATTTTTGTGTGAATGGACTTAAGTAGGCTTTCATCACAGAAAATGTTTCAGCTCGACTGCACTCAAACTTCGTCGTCTAGAATTTTTAGAACGGAACTGACACTACTACATGACCTCTGAGGTACAACTTTATGAGACCTTGTATTACTTGTTATTTACATCAAAGTCTTGAAACTTGTTATAGCTCTATTTTTTTACTGGGTTTCATTAGGTGCTGTAATTAAAACATGGACCTTGCCGTTGGTGGGGAGGCTTGCGTGCCTCAGCGATACAGATAGCCGTACCGTAGGTGCAACCACAACGGAGGGGTATCTGTTGAGAGGCCAGACAAACGCGTGGTTCCTGAAGAGGGGCAGCAGCCTTTTCAGTAGTTGCAAGGGCAACAGTCTGGATGATTGACTGATCTGGCCTTGTAACAATAACCAAAACGGCCTTGCTGTGCTGGTACTGCGAACGGCTGAAAGCAAGGGGAAACTACAGCCGTAATTTTTCCCGAGGGCATGCAGCTTTACTGTATGATTAAATGATGATGGCGTCCTCTTGGGTAAAATATTCCGGAGGTAAAATAGTCCCCCATTCGGATCTCCGGGCGGGGACTACTCAAGAGGATGTCGTTATCAGGAGAAAGAAAACTGACGTTCTACGGATCGGAGCGTGGAATGTCAGATCCCTTAATCGGGCAGGTAGGTTAGAAAATTTAAAAAGGGAAATGGATAGGTTGAAGTTAGATATAGTGGGAATTAGTGAAGTTCGGTGGCAGGAGGAACAAGACTTCTGGTCAGGTGACTACAGGGTTATAAACACAAAATCAAATAGGGGGAATGCAGGAGTAGGTTTAATAATGAATAGGAAAATAGGAATGCGGGTAAGCTACTACAAACAGCATAGTGAACGCATTATTGTGGCCAAGATAGATACGAAGCCCACGCCTACTACAGTAGTACAAGTTTATATGCCAACTAGCTCTGCAGATGACGAAGAAATTGAAGAAATGTATGATGAAATAAAAGAAATTATTCAGATTGTGAAGGGAGACGAAAATTTAATAGTCATGGGTGACTGGAATTCGAGTGTAGGAAAAGGGAGAGAAGGAAACATAGTAGGTGAATATGGATTGGGGGACAGAAATGAAAGAGGAAGCCGCCTGGTCGAATTTTGCACAGAGCACAACATAATCATAACTAACACTTGGTTTAAGAATCATGAAAGAAGGTTGTATACATGGAAGAACCCTGGAGATACTAAAAGGTATCAGATAGATTATATAATGGTAAGACAGAGATTTAGGAACCAGGTTTTAAATTGTAAGACATTTCCAGGGGCAGATGTGGACTCTGACCACAATCTATTGGTTATGACCTGTAGATTAAAACTGATGAAACTGCAAAAAGGTGGGAATTTAAGGAGATGGGACCTGGATAAACTAAAAGAACCAGAGGTTGTACAGAGATTCAGGGAGAGCATAAGGGAGCAATTGACAGGAATGGGGGAAATAAATACAGTAGAAGAAGAATGGGTAGCTTTGAGGGATGAAGTAGTGAAGGCAGCAGAGGATCAAGTAGGTAAAAAGACGAGGGCTAGTAGAAATCCTTGGGTAACAGAAGAAATATTGAATTTAATTGATGAAAGGAGGAAATATAAAAATGCAGTAAGGGAAACAGGCAAAAAGGAATACAAACGTCTCAAAAATGAGATCGACAGGAAGTGCAAAATGGCTAAGCAGGGATGGCTAGAGGACAAATGTAAGGATGTAGAGGCCTATCTCACTAGGGGTAAGATAGATACCGCCTACAGGAAAATTAAAGAGACCTTTGGAGATAAGAGAATGACTTGTATGAATATCAAGAGCTCAGATGGAAACCCAGTTCTAAGCAAAGAAGGGAAAGCAGAAAGGTGGAAGGAGTATATAGAGGGTCTATACAAGGGCGATGTACTTGAGGACAATATTATGGAAATGGAAGAGGATGTAGATGAAGATGAAATGGGAGATATGATACTGCGTGAAGAGTTTGACAGAGCACTGAAAGACCTGAGTCGAAACAAGGCCCCCGGAGTAGACAATATTCCATTGGAACTACTGACGGCCGTAGGAGAGCCAGTCCTGACAAAACTCTACCATCTGGTGAGCAAGATGTATGAAACAGGCGAAATACCCTCAGACTTCAAGAAGAATATAATAATTCCAATCCCAAAGAAAGCAGGTGTTGACAGATGTGAAAATTACCGAACTATCAGCTTAATAAGTCACAGCTGCAAAATACTAACACGAATTCTTTACAGACGAATGGAAAAAACTAGTAGAAGCCAACCTCGGGGAAGATCAGTTTGGATTCCGTAGAAACACTGGAACACGTGAGGCGATACTGACCTTACGACTTATCTTAGAAGAAAGATTAAGGAAAGGCAAACCTACGTTTCTAGCATTTGTAGACTTAGAGAAAGCTTTTGACAATGTTGACTGGAATACTCTCTTTCAAATTCTAAAGGTGGCAGGGGTAAAATACAGGGAGCGAAAGGCTATTTACAATTTGTACAGGAACCAGATGGCAATTATAAGAGTCGAGGGACATGAAAGGGAAGCAGTGGTTGGGAAGGGAGTAAGACAGGGTTGTAGCCTCTCCCCGATGTTGTTCAATCTGTATATTGAGCAAGCAGTAAAGGAAACAAAAGAAAAATTCGGAGTAGGTATTAAAATTCATGGAGAAGAAATAAAAACTTTGAGGTTCGCCGATGACATTGTAATCCTGTCAGAGACAGCAAAGGACTTGGAAGAGCAGTTGAATGGAATGGACAGTGTCTTGAAAGGAGGATATAAGATGAACATCAACAAAAGCAAAACAAGGATAATGGAATGTAGTCTAATTAAGTCGGGTGATGCTGAGGGAATTAGATTAGGAAATGAGGCACTTAAAGTAGTAAAGGAGTTTTGCTATTTGGGGAGCAAAATAACTGATGATGGTCGAAGTAGAGAGGATATAAAATGTAGGCTGGCAATGGCAAGGAAAGCGTTTCTGAAGAAGAGAAATTTGTTAACATCCAGTATTGATTTAAATGTCAGGAAGTCATTTCTGAAAGTATTCGTATGGAGTGTAGCCATGTATGGAAGTGAAACATGGACGATAAATAGTTTGGACAAGAAGAGAATAGAAGCTTTCGAAATGTGGTGCTACAGAAGAATGCTGAAGATTAGATGGGTAGATCACATAACTAATGAGGAAGTATTGAATAGGATTGGGGAGAAGAGAAGTTTGTGGCACAACTTGACCAGAAGAAGGGATCGGTTGGTAGGACATGTTCTGAGGCATCAAGGGATCACCAATTTAGTATTGGAGGGCAGCGTGGAGGGTAAAAATCGTAGAGGGAGACCAAGAGATGAATACACTAAGCAGATTCAGAAGGATGTAGGTTGCAGTAGGTAGTGGGAGATGAAAAAGCTTGCAGAGGATAGAGTAGCATGGAGAGCTGCATCAAACCAGTCTCAGGACTGAAGACCACAACAACAACATCGTTAATTTAAATAATAGTTAATCTGCTACAAATGAGGACGTTTTTATTCCAAATTTAGTTTTCAGTAAATTACTCGAAAACTATTAGCGGTAGCGCAATGGGGTCACATACTTAAGGTTTTCATATCGAACTGAGGCTTTCATCTTTCTAAGTCTATAATTTAGAGCCTTCGATTTTTTTTGTAAAAACACCGGTTTTGAATAAAATTTTGCTCCGATCAAGTTGAAACTTGTAACAGTTGATTTTGACATACATTTGCACATTACGACCAATTTTTTGCTTTCTTGCTTTATTATTTAGCGCAATTTTTTTTTAAAATCCCAAACGGTGTATTTAGGGAAAGATATTCATCTGATCGCTCTGACATTTGACAGTTTAAATACTGAAGCATATGCTGACAAAATTTGGGAAAGCAACTTTATTTTTTAGTTTTTTCTTAAATTATAGCGCAACACTTGTACGTTACGCCGAGGCGCGTTGTGATGACGTGACGCTAGTAGCCGCGAAGTGGGTAAGTCCCGGCACACTCGCTCCAGTCCAAACGGTTCGCAACAGAGTGACAAGAGATAACAAACGAATGTGGACGTTTATCAATTCACGCGGCTGTGCCTGTCTGCAGCGAAGTGAGAAGGACTGCGAGCAGCGGCCGCTATGGCAGCTCTTCCTCAGTTATTGTACGCACACGTCTAGATGTGTAAGTAGGCTGTTTAGGTTCTTATATTGGTAACGCCACCGCCACCTAGCGCTCTGTACGAAAATCACTGGCTGTGCTGTGTGCAGTCTGTCGCTAGTTTGCATTGTTGTCTGCCATTGTAGTGTTGGGCAGTTGGCTGTTAACAGCGCGTAGCGTTGCGCAGTTGGAGGTGAGCCGCCAGCAGTGGTGGATGTGGGGAGAGAGGTGGCAGAGTTTTGAGAGCGGACGATCTGGACAGAGACAGTAAAATTGTAAGACTGGATGCCATGAACTGATATATATATATTATGACTTTTGAACACTATTAACGTAAATACATTGTTTGTTCTCTATCAAAATCGTTCATTTGCTAACTATGCCTATCAGTAGTTAGTGCCTTCAGTAGTTTGAATCTTTTATTTAGCTGGCAGTATTGGCGCTCGCTGTATTGCGGTAGTTTGAGTAACGAAGATATTTGTGAGGTACGTGATTTGTGAAAGGTATAGGTTATTGTTAGTCAGGGCGATTCTTTTGTAGGGATCATTAAAAGTCAGAATTCGTTGCGCAAAAAATATTGTGTCGAGCCCGAAAATTTTCAAATGGCTCCAGTTTAGAGCACTTTATAATGCATGGTCGACACTGCCGCTGGAGTAGTTAGAGGCCACTCTAGGGAGTTTTCTCTGCCGAGCTGTACATCACAGTGTTCACCGCTTTTCACTTTGGCTTCACCTCATATGTTTTCCATATTTTGAGTTAACATTGCAGTACTGAATACAATCCGCTTTGGCCGCGAGGGTAGCCTCGTGGTCTAGGTCGCCTTGCCACGGTTCGTTTGATCTACGTCGACAACTTGCAGATTCTTTCGTTATTTGTTGACACTTGAAAGAAATTTGTCACCCAGGTGCAAAGTAACAAGTTATTGCAAAGATTTGCAATTCCACATCGAATCCATAAGTGAAGCGTTTCTTTTGATCTGGATTTCGTTTTATAAACTGCTACAGTCGTTCCTGTACGCAGCTCGTGGTTTAGAGGAGGCGTTCTCGCTTCCCGCGCTCGGGGTCCCGGGTTCGATTGCCGGCGGGATCAGGGATTTTCCCTGCCTTGAGATGAATGAGTGTTGTTGTTTCGTCTTCACCGTCATCATCATTCATCCCCGTTATGGTCGGAGCAAGCCAATGGCAAACTAGCTCCGCTAGGACCTTGCCTAGTAGAGCGGTGCGGGTCTCCCGCACCGTCCCCTACGCTCCTCGGAGTATGGGACCTCGTCATCATCATAGTCGTTTCTGCCACTGTTCCAAAATACACTACTGGCCGTTAAAATTGCTACACCACTAAGATGACGTGCTACAGACGCGAAATTTAACCGACAGGAAGAAGATGCTGTGATATGCAAATGATTAGCTTTTCAGAGCACTCACAAAGTTGGCGCCGGTGGCGACACCTACAACGTGCTCACATGAGGAAAGTTTCCAACCGATTTCTCATACACAAACAGCAGTTGACCGGCGTTGCCTGGTCCAACGTTGTTGTGATGCCTCGTGTAAGGAGGAAAAATGCGTTACCATCACGTTTCCGACTTTGATAAAGATGGGATTGTAGCCTATCGCGATTGCGGTTTATCGTATCGCGACATTGCTGCTCGCGCTGGTCAAGATCCAATGACTGTTAGCAGAATATGGAATCGGTGGGTTCAGGAGGGTAGTACGGAACGCCGTGCTGGATCCCAACGGCCTCGTATCACTAGCAGTCGAGATGACAGGCATCTTATCCGCATGGCTGTAACGGATCGTGCAGCCACGTCTCGATCCCTGAGTCAACAGATGGGGACGTTTGCAAGACAACAACCATCTGCACCAACAGTTCGACGACGATTGCAGCAGCATGGAGTATCAGCTCGGAGACCGTGGCTGCGGTTACCCTTGACGCTGCATCACAAACAGGAGCGCCTGCGATGTTGTACTCAACGACGAACCTGGGTGCACGAATGGCAAAACGTCATTTTTTCGGATGAATCTAGGTTCTGTTTACAGCATCATGATGGTCGCATCCTTGTTTGGCGACATCGCGGTGAACGCACATTGGTAGTGTGTATTCGTCATCCCTATACTGGCGTATCACCCGGCGTAATGGTATGGGGTGCCATTGGTTACACGTCTCGGTTACCTGTTGTTCGCATTGACGGCACTTTGAACAGTGGACGTTACATTTCAGATGTGTTACGACCCGTGGCTCTACCCTTCATTTGATCCCTGCGAAACCCTACATTTCGGCAGGATAATGCACGACCGCATATTGCAGGTCCTGTACGGGCCTTTCTGGATACAGAAAATGTTCGACTGCTGCCCTGGCGAGCACATTCTCCAGATCTCTCACCAACTGAAAACGTCTGGTCAATGGTGGCCGAGCAACTGGCTCGTCACAATACGCCAGTCAGTACTCTTGATGAAGTGTGGTACCGTGTTGAAGCTGTACCTGTACACGCCATACAAGCTCTGTCTGACTCAATGCCCAGGCGCATCAAGGCCGTTATTACGGCGAGAGGTGGCTGTTGTGAGTACAGATTCCTCAGGATCTATGCACCTAAATTGCGTGAAAATGTAATCACATGTCAGTTCTAATATAATATATTCGTCCAATGAATACCCGTTTATCATCTGCATTTCTTCTTGGTGTAGCAATTTTAATGGCCAGTAGTGTATATCCGTAAAATTGCTAAAACCCTTGCCTGATTCCATTTTCTTTCTTTTAGTGTGAGATGGCGTGACTTCGCGCATGACTTGCCCATCAGTCCGAAGGCTGAGATATCCACGGTGGACTGTCTTGTGCGAGAGCAATTAGTGCACTCTGCGGCGATTTAAACCTGCTTACTTGTGTCAAAGCTCGGTGTCCCTCTACAACTTTTGCCACCCACACTTCCCTCCGTTAGCAATACGAAGATTCAAAAATGGTTGAAATGGCTCTGAGCACTACGGGACTTAACATCTGTGGTCATCAGTGCCCTAGAACTTAGAACTACTTAAACCTAACTAACCTAAGGACATCACCACATCCATGCCCGAGGCTGGATTCGCACCTGCGACCGTAGCAGTCGCACGGTTCCGGTCTGAGCGCCTAGAACCGCTCGGCCACCGCGGCCGGCAATACGAAGATTCCTCGATGCCTTAAGATGTGTCGTATCGATCGACCGCTTGTTCTAGTCTTTCGTCGTCTATTCGGCTGAGCGACGCACCCCCGTCCGCAGCCTCTCAGAGGCAGGCCTCGCGCCGCCTCCACCGCTGCTGCCGCGCCCGTAGCCCGCCTGCCCGCCTGCCCGTATTGATCACGCGCCACGTCGGGCAGCGCACGCCGCCAGCGCCGCCCGCCGGCGGCCGTGTATCAGGCCGGCACACCGGCGCGGCGGCGGGAATTACGACGCCCTCACTGCGCCCTCAAATCCCCGCCGCCTCAGCTCATTCACTCTGTCCACGTCCCGAGAGCACACCGCACGCACACCGTACAACAAACCGCGCAAAACCAAATGGAAGCGCTACTCTCTAGTCCCACATTAAGACTCAAGTTCCTCGAGTCAGTCTGGCACTGGGAACGCGAAACTGAAGAAACGTGGTGGTTAGTCCACGTTAAGAGCGTGTCAGCCCTCGCACATATGCTACAAGTTCCTAAACGCAGGACAACGAAGGCGATACCATTCGATTACTCGAGTAGTGCTCAATATATAGAATATATCACATTGTGTAAGTATTTGGAAGCGATATTGATTTAGCCAATACCTAAAAACATTATTAGGGAATGTTGTGTTGGCAGAAGAGCCAACACCGTGTTACTGGAGGAGGCCGAAATGCACGCGTTTTAGCTCACGCAGGCTGGCGTGAGGAGGGAAGGACTATCCTGACGTGAGGTCTGGAACATGACAAGGAATTAGAATTCAGAAACCAGACGTAATTAGTTTGATACTTAACTTTAATCCATTAATGATGATCGTCGCTCTTGACGGTAAATGATTCACAATATTAACTGTTGAGAATAGTAACTGAATATGGAGCTTTGCTAGGTCATAGCAAATGACGTAGCTGAAGGCTATGCTAAACTGTCGTCTCGGCAAATGAGAGCGTATGTAGACAGTGAACCATCGCTAGCAAAGTCGGCTGTACAACTGGGGCGAGTGCTAGGGAGTCTCTCTAGACTAGCCCTGCCGTGTGGCGGCGCTCGGTCTGCAATCACTGATAGTGGCGACACGCGGGTCCGACGTATAATAACGGACCGCGGCCGATTTAAAGGCTACCACCTAGCAAGTGTGGTGTCTGGCGGTGACACCTCAGGGAAGACGACTGCAAGACTTACATTTGCTGCGGGAAACGTTCATAAGTATACCGGTCTGTCCTGGGAACTGCCTACAGACAGCGTGTGTCCAGCCCTAGAGTACTGTTCTAGCAAATGTACTCCGCACCGAGAACACACGACAACAGACACAGGGCGAATTCATTTCGTAACGTGACGGTACGCCGCATATCAAAATGTACACTATGTGATCAAAAGTATCCGGGCTCCAGGCTGAAAATGACTTACAACTTCGTGGCGCCGTACATCGGTACTGCTGGAATTCAAAATGGTGTTGGCCCAACCTTAGCCTTGATGACAGCTTCCACCCTCTCAGGCATACGTTCAATCTTGTGCTGGAAGGTTTCTTCCGGAATGGCAGCCCATTGTTCACGGAGTGCTGGACTGAGGAGAGGCATCGATGTCCGTCGGTGAGGCCTGGCACGAAGTCGGCGTTCCAAAACATCCCCAAAGGTGTTCTATAGGATTCAGGTCAGGACCCTATGCAGGTCAGTCCATTGCACGGATGTTATTGTCGTGTAACCACTCCGCCACAGCCATGCATTATGAACAGCTGTTCGATCGTGTTGAAAGATGCAATCGCCATCTCCGAATTGCTCGTAACAGTGGGAAGCAAGAATCTGCTTAAAACATCAATGTGGCCCTGTGCTCTGATAGTGCCCAGTAAAACATCAAGGAATGGTAATCCCCTCCACGAAAAATACGACCACACCATAACACCACCGCCTACGAATTTTACTGTTGGCACTACACACGCTGGCAGATGACGTTCACCGGGCATTCGTCATACCCACACCCTGCCATCGGATCGCCAGATTGTATACCGTGATTCGTCACTCCACACAACGTTTCTCCACTGTTCAATCGCACAATGTTTACGCTCCTTACACCAAGCGAGCCGTCGTTTGCCATGCACCGGCGTGATGTGTGGCTTATTAGCAGCCGCTCGACTATGAAATCCAAGTTTTCTCACCTCTCGCCTAACTGTCATAGTACTTGCAGTGGATCCTTATGCAGTTTGGAATTCCTGTGTGATGGTCTGGATAGATGTCTGCGTATTACACATTACGACCCACTTCAACTGTTGGCGGTCTCTGTCAGTCAACAGCCACTTCACTATGACATCGGAAACAGCGGACCTAGGGATGTTTAGGAGTGTGGAAATCTCGCGCACTGACAAGTGACACCAGTGACAGCCAGTCACCTGATGACGTTCGAAATCCGTGAGTTCCGCGGTGCGCCCCATTCTGCTCTCTCACGATGTCTAATGACTGCTGAGGTCGCTGATATGGAGTACCTGGGAGCAGTTGGCAGCACAATGCAGCTAATATAAAAAAGTATGTTTTTGGGGGTGTCCGGATACGTTTGATCACATAGTTTTGTACAAGGGCTGTGCTGTGCGACTCTGCACCTGAAACTACGGCTCTCAGTGGTCGCACGCAAATGTTGCGAGCCTTTGTCGAAGGCACACTGCCAACAGCAGCGGGTCCTAGATTTCCCTGAGGCAGAGATTGTGTCAAGTGCAGCGGCCACACTGCGCCACTCCGACTCTCGCCTGAAGAAAAGTGGCAGGTGTTTACTCCAGGCTAAACTTACCACGGTGATGCACACATAAGGACTGGCGGAAGCAGTGCGAAACGTGGGGTCTGCACACGGACGTGTCCCGTCGTAGCAGTGGTTTATCTCTTGCCACCAGTCATGTACGTAGAGCAGGTAATTGTGGAAAGACCAGCTGAAGTTGTTGCAAACTAGTGACGCAGCCCGGATTTGCGTGGGGCGGATTAGCGAACTAAGGAATCACAACTTCCCTGCAGTGGCGTGTTTTGTTTGCAGGCCACTGCTTAGAATTATGAATAAAATTCAGAGAAGAGTGTTATGTAACTGAATTTCATTACTTTCATACAAATTAAGCGATTCAAGCAGCGCACGCCAGGAAAGTTCTATGGAGGCGTGAATGTTATGTGTTCCATACTGGACTGGAGTGACCCCTCTCACAGCATCACGCAAGTGACGGGGGAACATTAAGAAGTAGGTAAGACGCCTAGAGCCACAGTATATATACGACACACTGTATGTAAACCATTGGAGAATGTGTGTGTGTGTGTGTGTGTGTGTGTGTGTGTGTGTGTGTGTGTTAGTGATTCAGTATGTATGGGAAGCCGGCTGCAGTGGCACTGATTAAACACAATATGGGGGTCAACACTCATGATCTGCACGTTTAGCCCATGTTACAACAGCACTCGTTTGGCGAAGCTGAATACGCACAGCCATGCATTGCTGGCACCCACTGCCGCAGTTCTTTGTCGCGGAATCTGTACGGCTGACTTCTTTGTCTTGCCACAGAAAGAACCGCGTCCACGTCTAGGTCTGATTCAAGGAAGCCACGAAGCTGAAAGTCGAGTTATCTGCTGTGGTGCTGAAAGGCGTGCTACATATTAACGAAGCAAAGTCGCTGAAGTACTTTTTGGAAAACGTTTTACTTGTAGCATAAGAAATGAAAGACCGCTTATCCTAGATTCACATGTTTTTTTTTTCAGATGCAATTGTTCTCAAATGATTGCATGAAAGGTATTAACGTGACAGATTAATGCAATTATGGCAGTTCTAGAGTAGTTGTAGTAACAGTAAAGCTGTATCTATAAATATTAGAGAAAACTCTAACATAACCAGCTGGCGGTCTGAGGCGTCTTGGCACGGTTCGGGCGACTGCCCCCGCTGGAGGCTCGGGTCCTCCCTCAGGCATGGGTGTGTGCGATGTTCTTAGCGTGAGTTAGTTTAAGTAGTGTGTTAGTCTATGGACCGATGACTTCAGAAGTTTTGTCCCAAGCGAACTTACCAAGACCATAATCAGTCGTGGGTAAGAATGTAAAGTTTGCCCTGCTTTCACTGTTCAGCTGACACCCTTACCCTCAGCTAATTTAGTTACTAACTGCGCTCTCCAGCACAGCGGGTGTTAGCTGGGGCACCGTAGTTTGATGCCGGCACCTGTCCTACACCAACTGCTGTTGTCGCACTACAAGCTCCTGCTCTGGATGCGGTGTCACCAGCACGCTGGACAAACGCAAAGTGGCGCCGACTCACACAAACTGGAAATCGGCTGCTGCTTACTGGGGGCAGTCGGAACAACACAGGGAGGGCTCTTAGCCCTGCTCCAGACCATGACGACGTCCGGCCACAAGTCACGTGAGACTGACCCAACGCGGTCAGCGCCAACTGATGGCCCATCCATCCATCTGACAGACCTTGCACCCTCGTCACACTTATTCCCTCAAACACAGCGCTTTCAAATGTGTGTGAATTCCTAAGGGACCAAACTGCTGACGTCATCGGTCTTACAAACCACTTAGACTAACTTATGCTAAGAACAACACACACCCATGCCCGAGTAAGGACTCGAACCTCCGGCTGGAGGGACTGCGCAATCCGTGACATGGCGCCTCTAACCACGCGGCCACTCTGCGCGGCTACAGCGGTTTCAGACGCGGCCAACACTGCCGTGACATTTTCTCACCCTTCACTTAAGAGGTTCCCATCTTCAGAACATCATAGTTTGTGGGCTAGAAACTTTTAAATTCTCCTCTGCACGTTTAACAAAGTACCACGTAAAATTTTAAGAAAATCCGAGACAGTTTAACAGGTAACGTCTCTAAAACGAGACTAACTGATGAGAACACCTTTCATGCACAAAAAATAAACTGGTACCAGGCGTAGCAACGTTTTCATTTCGAGGTTAGCTGGGGCTAACTCACAGGAGCTGTCTCTCACATAAAGTATTACCGCCCTATGAATAAAAGGTGGTTCTGACAGTTAATAAACTCTAGCAACTTTTGGCATAAACGCAAAGAAAGGAAGTCAAAAGTGAAAATATTATTCATACACTACTGGCCATTAAGATTGCTACACCACGAAGATGACGTGCTACAGACGCGAAATTTAACCGACAGGAAGAAGATGCTGTGATATGCAAATGATTAGCTTTTCAGACCATTCACACAAGGTTGGCGCCGGTGGCGACACCCACACGTGCCGACATGAGGAAAGTTTCCAACCGATTTCTCATACACAAACAGCAGTTGACCGGCGTTGCCTGGTCCAACGTTGTTGTGATGCCTCGTGTAAGGAGGAGAAATGCGTTACCATCACGTTTCCGACTTTGATAAAGGTCGGATTGTAGCCTATCGCGATTGCGGTTTATCGTATCGCGACATTGCTGCTCGCGCTGGTCGAGATCCAAAGACTGTTAGCAGAACATGGAATTGGTGGGTTCAGGACGGTAATACGGAACGCCGTGCTGGATCCCAACGGCCTCGTATCACTAGCAGTCGAGATGACAGGCATCTTATCCGCACGGCTGTAACGGATCGTGCAGCCACGTCTCGATCCCTGAGTCAACAGATGGGGACGTTTGCAAGACAACAACCATCTGCATGAACAGTTCGACGACATTTGCAGCAGCATGGACTATCAGTTTGGAGACCATGGCTGCGGTTATCCTTGACGCTGCATCACATACAGGAGCGCGTGGGATGGTGTACTCAACGACGAACCTGGGTGCACGAATGGCAAAACTTCATTTTTTCGGATGAATACAGGTTCTGTTTACTGCATCACGATGGTCGCATCCGTGTTTGGTGACATCGCGGTGAATGCACATTGGAAGCGTGTATTCGTCATCATCATACTGGCGTATCACCCGGCGTGATCGTATGGGGTGCCATTGGTTACACGTCTCGGTCACCTCTTGTTTGCATTGACGACACTTCGAACAGTGCATACGTTACATTTCAGATGTGTTACGACCCGTGGCTCTACCCTTCATTCGATCCCTGCGAAACCCTACATTTCGGCAGGATAATGCACGACCGCATATTGCAGGTCCTGTACGGGCCTTTCTGGATACAGAAAATGTTCGACTGCTGCCCTGGCGAGCACATTCTCCAGATCTCTCACCAATTCAAAACGTCTGGTCAATGGTGGCCGAGCAACTGGCTCGTCACAATACTCCAGTCACTACTCTTGATGAAGTGTGGTATCGTGTTGAAGCTGCATGGTCATCTGTACCCGTACACGCCATCCAAGCTCTGTTTGACTCAATGCCCAGGCGTATCAAGGCCGTTATTACGGCAAGAGGTGGTTGTTCTGGGTAGTGATTTCTCAGGATCTATGCACCCAAATTGCGTGAAAATGTAATCACGTGTCAGTTCTAGTATAATTTATTTGTCCAATGAATACCCGTGTATCATCTGCATTTGTTCTTGGTGTAGCAATTTTAATGTCCAGTAGTGTATACTGACTTCTGTCTGAGTGGCACAATGTAAAGCGATAGCTGTTAAATGAATCAGGAAATTAAAAACAAGCATAATTATGTTCCAGTCGAAAGTGTAAATGTTACGCTACGCCAGAAACTTTTTCTATGTGCAGTTTTAGGGTAGAAAACGCAACGAGCCTTCATTGTACCTATCGTGCGTTTCCTACAGATCTTTGAACGTGATTGACCACAGACGGCAAGTGTCGGGTGTTGCCATGAGTGTGAAAATGATATACATTTTGTTCGCCAGCACAGTTCATCCTGGTCCAGACCCTACGCACATGTACTCTGCTTCGGAAAATTGTAACGGCATATCCGCTGACGAACAACCGGCAGCTGCCGTGACGTTTCGTGAACCACGTCCCGCTTTCTGCAGCGCTACGAGCTTATCCGTAGCTCGGTACCGGCTGCGCTGAGCTCAGGACGGCTATTCTCTCCCACGGCAGCAATAAGTGTGGCCAGGAACACGCCACGTCGGCAAGAAAGCGCCGTGGAGGGCTCTCAGCCCCGCCTGCTATCGGCAGCAATGCGCATGTGCGCGCCGCAGCAACATTACATTTCTGTTCAAAATTCCTAAAATTGGCTGAAAATTGTTCAGCTCTCCACATTTTCACAGCCAGTTGATTCCTATATCCACGTGTAACACAACACCTTTTCCAGGTTCATGCAAGATGTTTATCACAGAAAAAAATTCGTCTGCGCCGTCAGACAGCTGTTTTTCTCTTCAGAAATGTATTATTGTAACACACAATGCAGCCAGTTGCCTCGCGTTGTTTCTTATTTACGATTTTTATACTCCTTGGTTTCAATATTAATGGAGGGTTGCAAGCAATAGATATCGGAGGCTATACAAGCAGACACCTATAGATTTTTTTATATCTAATAAATTTCGTCCGCCCCGATAGCTGAGTGGTCAGCGCTGCGATCTGTCACGCCAAGGGACCCGGGTTCGATTCCCGGCTGGGATGGACATTTTCTCCGCTCAGGGAATGGGTCATGCGTTGTCCTCATTATCATTTCATCATCATCAGTGGGAGGCAACGGGAAACCACCACTGGAATCACTTCCCTAGACGCTCATGCGATGGACCTCTCTGACGAGGCCTCCCCCATGACAAGACACAAGGCAGCACACAAAGTAAGTTAATAAATTTCCATACCAACAAGATGTGCAAAACGTCAGCATTTTCCCCTGTCAGAGCATCAAATTCTTAATCCGAACAGACTCAGCGAGCTGGCGCAGTGGTTAGCACACTGGACTCGCATTCGGCAGGACGACGGTTCATCTTGATTTAGGTTTTCCGTGGTTTCCCGAAGTCGCTTCAGGCAAATGCAGGGATGGTTCCTTTGAAAGGGCACGGCCGACTTCCTTCCCTTAAGGCAGTTACATCCTAGCCCGTGGCAGATGTTCATCTTTCTCCTTTCATTGCCTCTCTCTCACAGATCTTATAGCGCACCTACAACAAATGTAACGTAGCTACAACAAATATAGCCTATGCTCGTCTGTGAATGTAAGGAGTGTCAGAACTCTCCATTACATTGAAAACAATATAGCCAATTTAACGCTATTCATTGAATTGTGCAAGCGCTCAGATATCGATAGTAACAATCTGAGGGCGAAACATGGGAGCGCGGTTCCAAGTAGTGTCAGTTTAATTGTCATTTAAGCCGTCAACAGACCGTTACATGAAAAACTTAAAACTAAAATTTGGATAAGTTATCTGACTGCATATTTGAATATGAAAAACTACAGCAACAAATGAACCTTTAACAATGAATACCTAAGCCTACTGACTGCGTCTCTGAATAAGAATTTACAAGTGATACAGAACCTGACGTGCGCGACGGAATTTGCTGGATTAGAGTACATGACAAGTTGTAGCGTGTCAGTGATTCTGTTTTGGCCCTAACTTTTGCATTCGCCTCTTTAGGTGACTGTCTTTTCCCATGTGGTTTACAGCAATTCGCAGCAGCAGCGGCTAAAGTTTATTGTTACTAATAGTGAATTTTATAAAAAAATGTTTACTTGGCTCCTGTTAACTACTAAATAACTTGTAAGAAGGGATTTCATAAATTAAGTCTATTTAAAACTTCAGAAATCATCTTGCCCAATAATAGTTTGACAAGTATTAATGATGGCGAAATGCCTGACAATGATAAAAGTATCAATGCTGGAAGGTCTCAGATAGATTATATAATGGTAAGACAGAGATTCAGGAACAAGGTTTTAAATTGTAAGACATTTCCAGGGGCAGATGTGGTCTCTGACCACAATCTATTGGTTATGAACTGTAGATTAAAACTGAAGAAACTGCAAAAAGGTGGGAATTTAACAACGTGGGACTTGGATAAACTGAAAGAACCAGAGGCTGCAGAGAGCTTCAGGGAGAGCGTTACGGAACGATTGACAAGAATGGGGGAAAGAAATACAGTAGAAGAAGAATGGGTTGCTTTGAGAGACGAAATAGTGAAGGTAGCAGAGGATCAAGTAGGTAAAAAGAGGAGGGCTAATAGAAATCCTTGGGTAACATAAGAGATACTGAATTTAATTGACGAAAGGAGAAAATATAAAAATGCAGTAAATGAAGCAGGCAAAAAGGAATACAAACGTCTCAAAAATGAGATCGACAGGAAGTGCAAAATGGCTAAGCAGGGATGCCTAGAGGGCTAATGTAAGGATGTAGAGGTGCATATCACTAGGAGTAAGATAGATACTGCCTACAGGAAAATTAAAGAGACCTTTGGAGAAAAGAGAACCACTTGCATGAGTATCAAGAGCTCAGATGGAAACCCAGCTCTAAGCAAAGAAGGGAAAGCAGAAAGGGGGAAGGAGCATATAGAGGGTATATACAAGGGCGATGTTCTTGAGGACAATATTATAGAAATGGAAGAGAATGTAGATGAAGATGAAATAGGAGATATGATACTGCGTGATGAGTTTGACAGAGCACTGAAAGACCTGAGTCGAAACAAGGCCCTGGGAGTAGACAACATTCCATTAGAACTACTGACAGCCGCGCGAGAGCCAGTCTCGATAAAACTCTACCATCTGATGGGTAAGATGTATGAGACAGGCGAAATACCCTCAGACTTCAAGAAGAATATAATAATTCCAATCCCAAAGAAAGCAGGCGTTGACAGATGTGAAAATTACCGAACTATCAGTTTAATAAGCCACGGCTGCAAAATAAACACGAATTCTTTACAGACGAATGGAAAAACTGGTAGGAGCCGACCTCGGGGAAGATAAGTTGGATTCCGTAGAAATGTTGGAACATGTGAGGCAATACTGACCCTACGACTTATCTTAGAAGAAAGATTAAGGAAAGGCAAACCTACATTTCAAGCATTTGTAGACTTAGAGAAAGCTTTGGACAATGTTGACTGGAATACTTTCTTACAAATTCTGAAGGTGGCGGGGGTAAAATACAGGGAGAGAAAGGCTATTTACAATTTGTACAGAAACCAGATGGCAGTTATAAGAATCGAGGGATATGAAAGGGAAGCAGTGGTTGGGAAGCGAGTGAGACTGGGTTGTAGCCTATCCCCGATGTTATTCAATCTGTATACTGAGCAAGCAGTAAAGGAAACAAAAGAAAAATTCGGAGTAGGAATTAAAATCAATGGAGAAGAAATAAAAACTTTGAGGTTCGCCGATGACATTGTAATTCTGTCAGAGACAGCAAAGGACCTGGAAGAGCAACTGAAAGGAATGGACAGTGTGTTGAAAGGAGGATATAAGATGAACATCAACAAAAGCAAAACGAGGATAATGCAATGTAGTCGAATTAAGTTGGGTGATGCTGAGGGAATTAGATTAGGAAATGAGACACTTAAAGTAGTAAAGGAGATTAGCTATTTGGGGAGCAAAATAACTGATGATGGTCGAAGTAGAGAGGATATAAAATGTAGACTGGCAATGGCAAGGAACAGAAATTTTATAACATCGAGCATAGATTTAAGTGTCAGGAAGTCGTTTCTGAAAGAATTTGTATGGAGTGTAGCAATGTATGGAAGTGAAACACGGACGATAACTAGTTTAGACAAGAAGAGAATAGAAGCTTTCGAAATGTGGTGCGACAGAAGAATGCTGAAGATTAGATGGATAGATCACATAACTAATGAGGAGCTATTGAATAGAATTGGGGAGCAGAGGAGTTTGTGGCGCAACTTGACTAGAAGAAGGGATCGTTTGGTAGGGCACATTCCGAGGCATCAAGGGATTATCAATTTAGAATTGGAGGGCAACGTGGAGGGTAAAAATCGTAGAGGGAGACCAAGAGATGAATACACTAAACAGATTCAGAAGGATGTAGGTTGCAGTAAGTATTGGGAGATGAAGAAGCTAGCACAGGATAGATTAGCATGGAAAGCTGCATCAAACCAGTCTCTGGACTGAAGACCACAACAACAACAATGGCTGAGTGCCTGATTAACAAATTATTTCAGTTTCAAAGTTACATTAACATTTGCTAACCACAACATATTTATATGGAGGGTTAGGACGCCTCTTTAACTGACAAGCAAAACATGGGATTATTGGAAACTCGGACTAACAATCACGACCCTAACCCCCAGTTGCGCTTTATTCTATGCTTTAGAATTTTACCTTGAATTCCATCTTCAATTGTAGTTAAGCCATCTAAATCTCCCCTGACCGCTTAAATGAAATCAGGCTTTGAGTCTGGTATGATCCGCCATCACCGACGTGAGGGCAGCGTGACACGTCCTCTGTCTTCGAGCTCTCGACCGACACTACATAGACTCGCGCTCCCCTGTTTCGCCCTCAGACCTAGTTTCATAACAATGCTTACAATCGCGCTCCCATGCCGCCCTCAGGTTGTTTCTATCGATATCTGATGCTTATTTCTGTGGCTTCGTTCTAAAAGGGACTATGTCAGCATTTGTCAAAACTGGTTTTACTGGTATACGCCATATAGTTTCACGTGCTCTTCTCTTCGTAATGTTAAAACGGCCAATGTCTAAGCCACATAGGATGAGAGATACTGGGGTTTCAAGACGTAAGCCCCAAAGTGTTTTATCAAGTTTCCAATCAGCATAAAAGGCCCAATCTTGGCATTGTCACTCCCTCTTATTTTACATTTGTTGTAAGAAGGGCCAATGTCGACATTGGCCTTTTTTACTGAGAGATGGTTTCGACAATTGAAACATTGCTGTGACGTTGGACTTAAATCTGGCGGGAATACACAACACTAGGAGTTGTTCTTTCACAATTCCTCTAACCATTCGGCGAATTGTTAGTGAGGATCCTAGACAATCTTGGTGGGCACAAACATCGTGTTTCACACAGGCGATAAGAAAGAACTTGAGGAACAAACTGCACCTGAAATATCACCGCTGAAGTCGTCCTTTTACCTTGAAGGTATGTTTACTGAAATTTGCTGGTATCAGGAGCATTTATCCCTAATTTTTCAAACACAAGACCATAAACTGACTGGCATCTCTACTTAATGCGACTCTAAAGTATTGTCAACCGCGTATTAAATTTATTTCATTTTATTTTCTTTAAGGTCATCCCAGTACCAATACAGAAGGAAATACATGTTCGTCATTATTGGCAGACGTGATTTCAAGTTCTGATGAAGATGTATTTGAAGATTCTGATGAATACATTCCAAGTGGTGGCGAAAGTAGTGATGAATTCAGTGACGGAGGGAATATAGCTGTACGAAAGACAGTTAAAAAATCTTCAAGGATTGAAGAAATTGATCTAATTCACCAGGGGCCTGGCAATGAAACAACAAAAAGTTCAGTGGAAGGGTGAGGAAGAAATGTGATCCACAGGATTCATCCAGGAAAAGAAAGCGAAACGAAAAATTATGGGAGAAAAATCGGTGGAAAGAATTGAAAACTGTAGAAAAGTAATATGTGATGTCGAAAGGAAAATTTATATCTGCTAAAGTTCTGAAATCATCGTGCAAGTGCAGGAAAAATTGCGAAGTGAATGACGAAGAGAGAGCGAAAATGTTCATAGAATATTAGAAATTGTCCCCAGAAGCTCAAAATCAGTTCATAGCTAATCATGTGTCTGAGGAAAAGAAACATGTGGAGCAATTAAGGAACAAACCTGAAAGAACTGCAAGGAGGCGAAAATATTCCAGGAAGTACTTTCTTTACAGTCCTCCTTTGCAGATTAAGATAGAAGTATGTCAGAATATGATCCTTAGGGCATTTTCTTTAATACAGAAGAAGGTAAGAATAATTGTAGAGAAAATACGGGGCTCTGAAGGAGGAGTGTGTTCTGAAGATGGACGTGGTAAACATTCTAATCATCCGAAAGTTCAATCTGACGGCGTTGATTTAATAAAGGAACACATTAACATATTTCCTTCCTACGAAAGCCATTATTCTCGATCTCATTCTTCTAAGAAATATTTATCTCTAGACTTGAGTATTTCAGCAATGTACCGGCTCTATCAAGAATTTTGCCAAACCAAAGGTATGAAGCCAAGAAGTGAAGCGTATTATCGAAGTGTTTTTGTGACCTGTTTCAATTTTAGCTTCCTAAATCAAAGACTGACATTTTTGCAAAATGTGACAAATACGTCATGTTACTCAAGAATCGTACTGATGATGCTGACCTTTGCAAGGCTGTAGTGGAACGACAGCATCATTTGGATTTAACCCAGGCTGTTTACGATCAGAAAGACAGTGGTAAAAAAGCTGAGCAGAATTCCAATGTAGTAACCCTGGCGTCCGATTTGCAGAAATGTCTAACCGCTCCTTTTCTACGCTGTGGTGTGGCCTTTTACAAAAGACAACTTTGGACCTTCAGCTTAACCATCTATGTAAAGAGACATGAAGAATATTCTCCAGTATGTTACATTTGGAATGAAACAATGGCAGGCAGAAGTGGCCAAGAAATAGCTTCTTATCTATACGATTATTTGATGAAACTGGCCGACGAAATTGTTGAGGTACACCTGTACAGCGATTCGTGTACCGGACAAAACAGAAATATTTTTATTGCCGTTATGTTTCTGAGAATAGTGGAAGAATTCATGATTCAGGGAAGACATTGGAAATCATCCACAAGTTTCTTTGAAAACAACAACTGCCAAGAGACTGGGCCAAATTAATACGTATGGTTCCCCGAAAGCCGGCCATAACGGCAATAGAGCTGGAACAAAAGGACTTCTACAACTTTAAAGACCTGATGAGAAGTCATTATCTGCACAAGAAAATTAACACAGAAGGGAATCCTATTGTTTGTAACAAGATAAAATGGATGAAGTATCACTCAGGTATGCCAGGAATTGTCTCCTACAAACATAGAAGAAGAACCATTCAAGATGATAGATCTGAACAGAAAGAAAACTCGATGCTTGTCTATGCCAAAACTTGTACCTATTTCTGATGCCATAATACCCGTTTCAGAAAAGAAATTAAAGGACCTAAGGGATCTCCCTCCATACATCAGTGTAAGCAGTCGTCCATTCTACATGCAGTTGATCAATCACGTGAGAGCCAATACGCAATCAGGCGAAAGAAATAAACAGACGCCTTACGAAGGGGAGGACGACGATGGTGATAGTGGCGGAAACGAGTGACACATTTTTCCTCTCGCCTTCTACAGTATCAACCATAGTGTGTGCAAATTGCTTGTCCGGTATTAAGAAATGTAAATAAAGTTTCCCACCTGATTATAAGACCAAACAGTGGTTTGATGATTCACGGTGATAAAATGTGATTTTTGAAACATGTAACAGTTGCTATCAGTTATTAAATTCTTGAGGAATGCGTAAAGTGATTTAAATAACGAGTACTGGGAAATATTTATCTTAAAATTACCTGCAAAATGATTTAGATAAGATATTTGTATGGTGCGAAAAGTGCAATTGACCCTGAATAAGGAAAAGTGCGAAGTTATTCACATGGGTACTAAAAGGAATCAGCTAAAGTTCGATTACGCGATAAGTCACACAAATCTGAAGGCTGTAAACTCAACTAAATACTTAGGGATTGCAATTACAAATAACCTGAATTGCAACGATCATATAGATAATATTGTGGGTAGAGCAAACCAAAGACTGCGATTCATTGGCAGAACATTTAGAAGGTGCAACAGGTCTACTAAAGAGACTGCTTTCACCACGCTTGTCCGCCCTATTCTGGAGTATTGCTGTGCGGTGTGGGATCCGCACCAGGTGGGACTGACGGATGACATCGAAAAAGTACAAAGAAGGGCAGCTCTTTTTGTATTATCGCGAAATAGGGGAGATAGTGTCACAGACATGATACGTGAATTGGAGTGGCAATCATTAAAACAAAGGCGTTTTTCGTTGTGACGGGATCTTCTCATGAAATTTCAATCACCAGTTTTCTCCTCCTATTGCGAAAACATTCTGTTGGTATCCACCTACATAGGGAGAAATGATCATCACGATAAAATAAATCAGGGCTCGCGCAGAAAAATTTAAGTGCTCGTTTTTCCCGCGTGCCGTTCGAGAGTAGAACGGTAGAGAGACAGCTTGAAGGTGGCTCGTTGAACCCTCTGCCAGGCACTTTATTGCGAATAGCAATCACGTAGATGTAGATGTTATTCAGTGTACCTGACCCTGATGTCCAAAGGGCCAATGTCAAATAATGAAAGAGAGTTCATGATTTTAAAAAGGGCCAGTGTCAAGTCCTTTAATTTTGAAGTTTAAAATTATAGAGATTTATTATTTAAAAATAAGCTTTAGTTTAGTTGATTTACTATAATGACAGTAACAAACAGCCCCAAATATATTGTCAATAGTTGTCAGAAAATGACAGAAAATATTCAGAAGCTTATGACTTAAAACCAAAATTTTTGACCTTGGCCCTTTTAGAACCAAGACACAGATTTATTTCTAATCTTACATAATGCAAAGAGTAGTGTTAAGTTGGCTGTATAGTTTTCAATGTAATGGAGAGTTCTGACACACTCCTTACAATCTGCGTAGACTTTCATTTGTGTCGGTACATCTGGCACCCACTTCCGTGATGTGTGTCGTACGTGCCGCAGCTCGACCATTGAATGTGACACCTCCAGGAAAGATAAGATTGTTGGTATCACTTCTGCAGTTTCTGACTATGGCGCTCGCAGACCGGCCCCTGCGACATACCGGACACGAGTTGTGTCTCTGTGTCTGTCAGTCTCTCTAGATCGTCTGACAGAGGCGGTCGTTTCACTGGTCCCTCTGATACTCTACATCAACGTCCACTGATCGACCGACCAGCAATAATTATTCCTCGCCTGACCAAGCCCAGGTCTTTCCTTACGTGCATTCATACCTCTGTAGCTGATAAAAATACTCTCTAAGTCCGTCAACCCCGTATCGGTTCATAACTTGCTTGTGTCCGCGTAAAAAGTTTGTGACACGTATAGTACAAACCATTTCGTGTTTCAGGTAAGACGGTGACGTGCTGCGAGGCAGTTAGGTTGTTATTTATACGATCTATAGGCCACTGCGTCGGCACTGATATAAAAGGCGTGTAGCGGAAGTATCGGGGAAAATCCTGTAGCTGCTCCACGTGACGACTTCGCACTTCATTTGCAGGCAGACTGTATACTGTCACTCACTAATCCATAACACCATCAACACCAGACGGACGTAGTCAGTTCGACGTAGTACAAGGAATACGAAAAGGTGCCATTAATGAATGTAATGCTTTTGGCGTAAGTTTTAATGGCTGAAAAAAATGTTAGTAAAGCAGTGGCGGTTTGGGCTGCAGATTTCTAGATCTGCGTTATCGAGTGGGGACTTGTACGACTCCCCTTGATAGGTCAGGGATGCACTGGACGAAGGAGGCGGCTTTCGGATAGCAGAGGACTTGTGGGTTTTTTAGACCAGACGGTAGTGTGACGTACTCTGGTGAACACTCGGCAGTCGATACGCAGCAAGAGACGTCAGACTGCGTTCAGAGTAAACACACTTCGACTGTCAAAATTTTATCACTAAACTGTTAAAGTATTCGCAATTAAATTTTCCAATTTACTGCCCTCCAGGAAAATCCTGGCGCTCAAATTATTCTTAGGGCCGAGAGGTAGCTGAAACCCGAAGTGGAAAGCTCTGAGATACTTAGCGAGTCATGGAACGTATACTGGAAAGACAGATTAGAGCCCATAGGAGGGGGAGTGTTCATTGCTGTTGACAACAATGTTCTAACTATTGAGGTCAAAATTCCGTGTGACAATTGTCGCGTCTAACAGGTCAAGGTGAAGGTAAGCTAATTGTTTGAATATGAAGATGGCATCTGTTCTTTCGGACAGCTCTCTAGAATGAAATTACAATTAAATCAATACGATTAGGTGTTGACGGGCGTTGATATACATCAACGGGGAAAATTGAAAATGTGTGGCCTGACAGGGACTGGAAACCGGGATCTCCTGCTTTATCCATCTGAACGACCGAGGGCACAGAGGGTAATGCGACTGCAGGGACTATCTCGCGCACGCCTCCCGCGAGACCCACATTCGCACCTTCTATGTCCACACACTATAGTCGTAGCGTCCCACCACAACACACTCATTACTCGTGAAAGACGTTCTTGCCATATGGACATAAGTATGTAGTTCTGGCAATAGCGGCCATGACCTTCTTCTTCTGTGCAGATGCACACGAATCGCCTCAACTCTTACGGGACTGCGTGGATTGTCTGCCGCGAGTAATGGGTATAATGGCAGGGGCACTACGAATGTAGTGTGTGGACTATAAGTTACGAGGGTCTCACGGGGAGCGTGCCGGCCATAAGTCCCTGCAGTCGTACTATCCTCTGTGCCCTCGGTTGCTCGGGCAGTCGCACTATCCTCTGTGCCCTCGGTGGCTCAGATGGATAGGGCATCTGCCATGTAAGCACGAGTCTCGAATTCGAGTCCCGGTCGGGGCACACATTTTCAACTGTCCCCGATGATATATATCAACGCCTGTCAGCAGCTAATGGTATTGATTTGATTGTAATTTCAAGTTAATTGTCGGATGTCTTTACCGGCCATCCAATTCTGCTGTGACGGTTCCACAGTCAATCAAAGAATGTCTACGGTCAATAGTGCGTAAATACTCGGCTCATGCAGTACTAGTTGGAGGCAACTTTAACCTACCGAGTATAGACTGAGATGTCTATGGATTCATTGTGGTGGTACAGACACACACTTGTGCGAAGTACTATTGAAGACGTTTTCTGAAAACTGTCTTGAGCAGCTAGATCGGGAGCCCACATGAAATGGAAATATCTTAGGCCTTGTAACTACGAATAGGTCGGATCTTATCGACAATTGTCAGTATAGAAACAGGGACTAGTGAACTCGATATCATCAAGCGACTATGATTACAGAAGTTAACAAATCAGTTAAGAATGATGGGAGAGTGTTTCTGCTAGATGGAGCAGATAAGCAGTTGTTAGCACCTCACTTAGAAAGTAAACCGAAGTCACTCAGTTCCAGTAAGATCGACTTAGAGGGATTATGGGCATAGTTCAAGCAGATTGTAAATCACGATCTGGAGAATTACGTGTATAGCAAGTGGATAAAGGCTGGGAAAGATCTACTGTGGTTTAATGACGGAATTCAGAAAATGCTGAGGAAGCAGCGGCTGTTGCAGTCTCGGTTCAAAAGGGAATGCACAAAGGACGACTGCCGAGGGTTAGTAGGTATTAGTGCGTATGAGAAAAGATCTGTGTTCGAAGAATACGAGGGGCGTTTGAGAAGTCCGTGCAAACATGAAAACTACTCACGTGTTTGGGGTAAACCTTTTTTTATATCTCGACATAGTCTCCCTTTAGACTTAAACACTTCGTCCAACGCTGTTCTAATTTGTTGATCCCTTCCGAATAATAGGAATTCTCCATGTCTGCAAAATAGCTATTAGTTACTGCAATCACCTTGTCATTTAAATAAAATCTTTGTCCCGCCAGTCATTTCTTCGAATTGGGGAATAAATAGTAGTCCGAGGGAGCAAAGTCTGGGGAATAGAGGGTGTGTGAAACGAGTTGCAATCCTATTTCCATTAATTTTGCGAGCACAACTGCTGAAGTGTGTGCTGGTGCATTGTCGTGGTAGAAAAGAACTTTTTGTGGTCCAATCGCCGGTGTTTTTCTTGCAGCTCGGTTTTCAAACGGTCCAATAACGATGAATAATAAGCACCTGTAACACGCTACTGGCCATTAAAATTGCTACACCACGAAGATGACGTGCTACAGACGTGAAGTTTAACCGACAGGAAAAAGATGCTGTGATATGCAAATGATTAGCTTTTCAGACCATTCGCAGAAGGTTGGCGCCGGTGGCGACACCTACAACGTGCTCACATGAGGAAAGTTTCCAACCGATTTCTCATACACAAACAGCAGTTGACCGGCGTTGCTTGGTGAAATGTTTTTGTGATGCTTCGTGTAAGGAGGAGAATTGCGTACCGTCACGTTTCCGACTTTGATAAAGGTCGGATTGTAGCCTATCGCGATTGCGGTTTATCGTATCGCGACATTGCTGCTCGCGTTGGTCGAGATCCAAAGACTGTTAGCAGGATATGGAATCAGTGGGTTCAGGAGGGTAATACGGAAAGCCGTGTTGGATCCCAACGGCCTCGTATCACTAGCAGTCGAGATGACAGGCATCTTTTCCGCATGGCTGTAACGGATAGTGCAGCCACGTCTCGATCCCTGAGTCAACAGATGGGGACGTTTGCAAGACAACAACCAACTTCACGAACAGTTAGACGGCGTTTGCAGTAGCATGGAGTATCAGCTCTGAGACCACGGCTGCGCCGGCCGCGGTGGTCTCGCGGTTCTAGGCGCGCAGTCCGGAACCGCGCGACTGCTACGGTCGCAGGTTCGAATCCTGCCTCGGGCATGGATGTGTGTGATGTCCTTAGGTTAGTTAGGTTTAAGTAGTTCTAAGTTCTAGGGGACTGATGACCACAGCTGTTAAGTCCCATAGTGCTCAGAGCCATTTGAACCATTTTTTTAACCACGGCTGCGGTTACCCTGCATCACAGACAGGAGCGCGTGGGATGGTGTACTCAACGACAAACCTGGGTGCACGAATGGCAAAACGCCATTTTCTCGGATGAATCCAGGTTCTGTTTACAGCATCACGATGGTCGCATCCGTGTTTGGCGACATCGCGGTGAACGCACATTGGAAGCGTATATGCGTCATCGCCATAATGGCGTATTACCGGCGTGATGGTACGCGGTGCCATTGGTTACACGTCTCGGTCATCTCTTGTTCGGATTGACGGCACTTTGAACAGTGGACGTTACATTTGAAATGTGTTATGACTCGTGGCTCTACCCTTCATTCGATCCCTGGGAAACCCTACATTTCAGCAGGATAATGCAAGACCGCATGTTGGAGGTCCTGTGCATGCCTTTCTGGATACAGAAAATGTTCGACTGCTGCCCTGGCCAGCACATTCTCCAGATCTCTCACCAACTGAAAACGTCTGGTCAATGGTGGCCGAACAACTGGCTCGTCACAATACGCCAGTCACTACTCTTGATGAACTGTGGTATCGTGTTGAAGCTGCATGGGCAGCTGTACCTGTACACGCCATCCAAGTTCCAAGCTCTGTTTGACTCAATGCAGAGGCGTATCAAGGCCGTTATTACGGCCAGAGGTGGTTGTTCCGGGTACGGATTTCTCAGGATCTATGCACCCAAATTGCGTGAAAATTTAATCACTTCTCAGTTCTAGTATAATATATTTGTCTAATGAACACCTGTTTATCATCTGTATTTCTTCTTGGTGTAGCAATTTTAATGGCCAGTAGTGTAGTATTACCCTTTTCCAGATAGTCGATGAAGATTATCCCCTGCGAATCTCAAAAGACAGTAGTCATAACCTTTCCAGTCGAAGTAATGGTCTTCGCCTTTTTTGGTGCAGATTCTCCCTTGGTAACCCATTGTTTAGATTGTTCTTTGGTCTCAGGAGTATAGTAATGTATCCGTATTTTATCCACAGAGACGAAACGACGCTTGAAGTCCTGCAGATTCTTCCTGAACAGCTGCAAACCATCCTTGCAACACTTCACACGATTCCGTTTTTGGTCAAACGTGAGCAATCGCGGAACCCATCTTGCGGATAGCTTTCTCATGTCCAGATGTTTATGCAAAATATTATGTACCCGTTCATACGAGATGCCCACAGCACTAGAAATCTCACGCACCTTAACTCTTCCGTCATCCATCACTATATCATGGATTTTATCAATGATTTCTGGAGTCGTAACCTCCACAGGGCGTCCAGAACGCTCAGCATCACTTATGCCCATATGGCCACTCTGAAAATTTTGAAACACTTATAAACTGTTCTAATCGAAGCTGCAGAGTCACCGTAATGTTTATCAAGCTTCTCTTCAGTCTCCTGAGTCGTTTTACCTCTCATAAAGTAATGTTTAATCACCACACGAAATTCTTTTCGTCCATTTTTTGACAATCACTCGACTTCCTTGATTCACACGAATGCCAAAGATATAGACCAATATGGCTGAAACTTGGTGTGCGTTCTTTCCAAAGATGCTACTAACTAAACATGACGTCAATACGCGTCGGTGGTGCCATCTCTCGGACTTTGCACGGACTTTTCGAACGCCCCTCGTAGAACAAGTACCACAGTCACACCTTAGCTAAAGATCTGGCAAAGAGCCGGAGAAAATTCTGATCCTGTGTAAAATCGCCAAGCGTGTCTAAGGCTTCCATCCAGTCCCCTATTGACCAGTCTGGTGTGGGAGTTCAAGATAGCAAAACAAAAGCCGAAGCTCGCTTTCAAGAAATCGTTCACTCCGCAGAAACGTACAAACATACCGTCATTTGACCATCGGACAGATTCCCATATGGATGACATAGAAATAAGTGTACTTGGCGGAGAGAAACAACTGAAAGATTTGGAAGCAAATAAGTGACCAGGTTCCGGTTGAATTCCAATTCGGTTTTACATAGCGTACTCTGCAGCATTAGCCCCTTACCTAGCTTGCATTTATCGCGAATTTCTAGTTCAGCACATAGACCCAAGCGACTGGTAAAAAGCGTAGTTGGCTCCAGTGTACAAGAAAGGCAAAAGAAAGGACCCGCTGAATCCCTAACGTCTGTTTGCTGCAGAAGCCTTGAACATATTCTCAGTTCGAATATAATAAATATTCTTCAGACTGGGAAGCGTATGTCCACGAATCAGCATCGTTTTAGAAAGCATCGTCCGTGCGAAAATCACCTGTCCTTTTCTCGCATGACATACTGCGAACTATGGATGAAGAGTAACGGACGGATTCCATATTTCTAGATTTCTAGAAAGCATTTGACACGGTGCCCCATTGCAGGCTGTTAACGAACGTAGGAGCATGTGGAATAAGTTCACAGATATGTAAGTGGCTCAGAGGCTTCTTAAGTAACAGAACCCAGCATGTTGTCCTCGATGGTGAGTGTTCATCAGAGACGACGGTATCGTCAGGAGTGCCCCAGGGAAGTTTGATATGACCGCTGTTGTTCTCTGTATGCACTAACGACTGGCGGACATGGAGGGCGGCAATCTGAGGCTGTTTGCTGATGATGCGATGGTGTACGGTAAGGTGTCGAAGTTGAGTGTGTCTAGGAAGATAGAAGATGACTTACACAAAATTTCTAGTTGCTATGATGAATGTCAGCTAGCTTTAAATGCAGAAAAAATGTAAGTTTCTGCGGATGAGTACGAAAAACAACAACGGACCTGTATTTTCAGATACGAGACTAGTAGTGTCCTGGTTGACACAGTCACGTGTTTAAATGTCTGGGCGTAACGTTGCTAAGTGGAACGAGTATGTGGGGCTAGTGGTAGGGGTGCCGAATAGTCGACTTCTGTTTATTGCGGAATTCTAGGGAAGTGTGGTTCATCCGGGAAGGAGACAGCATATAGGACGCTGATGCCACCTATTCTTGAGTACTGCTCGAGTGTTTGGGACCTGTACCAGGTCGGATTAAAGGAAGGCTTCGAAGCAGTTCAGAGGCGCGCTGCTAGATTTGTTACAGTTAGATCCGAACAACACCCAACTGTAGAGACATGCTTGAGAAACTCAACTGCGAATCCCAGGCGGAAATGGTTCAAATGGCTCTGAGCACTATGGGACTTAACATCTGAAGTCATCAGCCCCCTAGAACTTACAACTACTTAAACCTAACTAACCTAAGGACATCACACACATCCATGCCCGAGGCAGCATTCGAACCTGCGACCGTAGGAGTAGCGCGGTTCCGGACTGAAGCGCCTAGAACCGCTCGGTCACAACGGCCGGTCCTGGAGGAAAGGCGACAGTCTTTTCGAGAAACACTATCGAGAAAATTTAGAGAACCGGCATCTGAAGCTGACTGCAGAACGATTCTGATACCTCCAACATACATTCTGCGTAAGGACCACGAAGATGAGATACGTGAAATTACGGCGTATACAGGGACATGTTCGAGTCCTCCCTCGGTCCTGGGTGTGTGTATTTCCATAGCGTAAGTTAGTGTAAGTTAGATTAAGTAGTGTGCAATCCTTGGGACCAATGATCTCAGCAGTTTGGTCCCACAGGAACGTACCACAAATTTGCAAGGAATCGGATCGTAATGTCACATTTTTTCCCAGAGATGCCACGACAACTGCCATGCAGTTGCTCAAGGTTCCCGTCCTCAGTGACGTCACGAAATTTCTGAAGTGCGGGTGACCGACAGATAAAAAACTCATACAAATCCAAAAAAAACAGGCGTTTTGGCACTATCGTTACGAACTGTTAATGCTCAATAGTGTCCACCTCTTCCATCTCCAAGTCTGGGTACGTAGAACACAGTTATGATAGCTCACACTGTTGATAATGTAAAGACTGGCACAATGATGCAGGTGGTTCCGGAGGTGAATGACAGCGGAGTTTACGAAGTGAACGGATAACCAAAACAAGTTCGGAAGGTATAAAAGTCGTCTTAAGAGTATACATCAATTCAGGGAGCAATTCAAATTACAGGCGTAAATCAGGCAAGGTCACGACTCTGCCAATCAATGGGGTGTACCCTGTTTCAGAGATCAGCGAGAGAGAGGCTAGCCAGAGCTGGGCCGCGGCATTTAGTTGCAAACATTCGTCAGAGGGCAGCGACACCTCACGTGCTTTCCGGGGCTGCTGTGCATCATGTTGATTGTCTGCATCCCCATATCTATGACGTGTTCTAACTATCGATAAGCGCGCTAGGCGGGGAATCCAAACCACCATCGGATACTAAATTCGCCTTCACAGCGACAACGATAAAACCAGAATCGTTGTATCAAAAATGGTGCAAATGGCTCTGAGCACTATGGGACTTAACATCTGAGGTCATCAGCTCCCTAGAACTTATAACTACTTAAACCTAACTAACCTACGGACATCACACACACCCGTGCCCGAGGCAAGATTCGAACTTGCGACCTTAGCGGTCGCGTGGTTCCAGACTGAAGCGCCTAGAACCGCTCGGCCACGCCGGCCGGCTAATGATGACCTCAGCTTACTCCTCTGTTCCTATCCTTTTGTGCCACAGGGCAGAGCGAGCATAATGGAGTACCTGCATGACCAACCACAGCAATCCCAGTCATCCATTTTAAAACGTTTAATTCCTAATCCTCCGCCCACCGGCTTCACCGCCATGCCTATAAGATCCACGATGATGTGTGCGAATGGTGTTCCCTGGGGTTGGCAGCTTAGGGTTTCAGCACCCATCGTCCATCTGGTTAGCGGAGCCACAGTCGTGTCCAGCTACCAGATTAGTCCCAGAGACATAAGTGAATGCTAAGGCGACTCACCAGGAGACTTCTCCACTACTACTGTTCCAGATATTATCCATCTGGGGAAAGAGAGCTACCTCCTCCAGCAGCCGCTGCAATAACCTCAGGACCAGGCCCCCTTGGATACCCCAACACCAGTTCACGACCAGCATACCTTCTGCAGGCAACGCCCCGTTCCTATGGATGTCAACAGCGACAGCCCTGGACCATCAATCCCTCTGGATAGCGTTGACGGCAACACTAAACTCCGTACAGTCTGGACGGTTCACCATCTCTCCTCTTGGAGGGGGGAGGGATGTTGTGTTTGGGCGTATGACCCCTGCAACATAGCGGGACGGTGCCACAGGTAGCCAATACACAAGCTCCTAGGGGCCAAGGCAACGAGAGCCAAAATAATGAGAGTTCCGAACAACAGCTACAACAACGACGGCGTCTTTGCAAGCTCACAGGCGTCAGACCTACCGCCTCTAGGAGACGCAGCTTGCGCACACCTATTTGCCTATTGACTGTAAATAGTCCGCTGAAACGTGTTAGTCCATTGCCGGAGAGGCACATCTCACATTTCATTACGTTAAATTCGGATCCTATCAAACCTAGTCATTCTCCTGCCAATTAATTAGTATGTTATGATGAATGTTGGTGATAGTAGTGATTGCGAGGATTAAATACTTCCTCTAACCTGGTGATAGTTTGCATGTTACGTACCTCTGCAGTTGCGTATTTTAGATGTCTCTTTACGAGCTAACAGGAGAGCAGAGGCCTAGGGCAGCGGTTCTGACCCCCAGTAGTGTCTCCAGTGGAGCGCGGTCCAGCTTCCAGCAGGGAAAGTTCAGGGAGCAGAGTGACTGGTCTGGTTTGGTCGCCGAAACCAGTCACGGCCCAAGCATTGTCAGGGCGGATGCCTGGGTGTCGACTTTCACACGTCTTTCCGCTAGCCGTGGTCTGCGTAATATACCGTTTACAAATGGCTCTGAGCACTATGGGACTTAAGATCTGAGGTCATCAGTCCCCTAGAAGTTAGAACTACTTAAACCTGACTAACCTAAGGACATCACACATATCCATGCCCGAGGCAGGATTCGAACCTGCGACCGTAGCAGCAGCGCGGTTCCCGAGTGAAGATCCTAGAACCACTCGGCCACAGCGGCCGGCAGAGTTTTACATAAAGAGGCTGTATAATGAGCTGTGACGAACACCTAGTCCTGAGCAAAAAAATTGCCATTTTACAAGCAGAGCCATGTGATGAAAGCACAGCTGTAAAGAATGCGATATTGTCAGACTACCTGCTTCCTAGAAGACAGAGGAATGGGTGCTCATTTTGTAGATACCAATCTCTGTTGTTTCTTCCGAATGAATGCACCTGTATTTCGCTACGAAATTCCTTCTCTTCGTTAAGGGCGGTGCGCCGACATGTCGGCACCGCTTCACTTGGGGTGAAGAGCGTCACGCCTAGCAAATAATATGAATAATTTTCATTGGGTAATTTTTAAAAAGTAACAAAAAGTCGCAGGCACGACGCCACTAATCAGAATTTCAGGCAATCGGGAGCACCGTACTAGCTCTAGACAACGCTTAACTCAAAATCGGCAGATTTGCACTAAAATGTTTAAAAACAGTTTACGCGAGAAGGCAGAGTACTGACTACCGTTGAAAAACTTTTCCAGCGTTTGGCAGAGCTTTTACATTGGGAAAGGAGAATCTGCGGACTTGGCAGAGGGCAGAGAACAGGAAGTTCTGTTCAGAGGACATTGGAGGTGGAGACTCGGGAGAGGACGTTGGAGCGCAGTTTTGGACCAGAAATCACTGGTGTTTAAGAGACAGTCGAGTACATTCAGGCTTAGCAGACAGTCTAGGAGAGCCTGCGTGGTGCGGCGTAAAGTGAAGCTCCGGCACGCCCCAGTCGGGAACGAGAGAGCAGAGGGGGCGCTGGAGAAGACGTCAGCCAGTTGCATGCTGACCGTTTCTTGCAATTAAGGAACTGCTACCTAGCTGCTACCACATCCACTTGTTAATCATAATAGTTAGTTAGCGAATCTACAACCTGATCATACGAAAGTTCACTCGGAATGGCATTAGGGAATAATTTCTGAATGAGGCGAAACACTGCACTTCCGACCGTTGACAAAAAGTAACGTAGTTTCACAATACCTGGTACGTTGTGAGCAATTACGTAAGCTTGAGACTGTTGCACCCACTCGAGCCATTCCTCGTGTTTGTCGTTAAACTGGCGAAAAGACGGTATACCGCTCGGAGCTACCGTCGTTGCCTGTGGCGCTGCGTTGGTACGTCGGTTCGCCAGCAGCTGCTGTACCGTGGCAATTATGCTGGCTCTGAAACTGAAACACCTGTGTCAGCTGCGCTGCATCTACCGCTTGCAGCTGAGGCGCCCGAGCAGGGAGTGGGAGACGTGGATTGCTCATAGTGGGCGACACAAATGCGATAAATAGACAAGGCAAGCAATAAAAATAAGCACATAAGCAAAGAAGATCTCTGCAACGCCCACCTGAAAAAACTGATTAGCAAAAATACTATAGGATACACTGTTAAAACACCTAAACACACCCCTGCAAGGAAAAGACAAAGCAGACTTAGGGCGCCAGCAAAACAGAAAAGAGAATCCGTGGCAGCCAGGCACTGGGTTCTTCTTATTACTCTTAGCCAGAAGTTGAACCCCTCCTTGACGTCAAATATGTGGGGTCTAGGAAACCTGCCTTCCGGATCGCTAGACAACATTCAAACAAATCGTATTAATGAGTTTTATTAAGAAATGGACAATGACAATACTTAACTTCGGCAATAACACGGAAGTGTCGCAAGCAAAGGCCGACATGCAAATAAGAAATCTCTTCAGTATATGTTGTTGTTGTTGTTGTTGTGGTCTTCAGTCCTGAGACTGCTTTGAAGCAGCTCTCCATGCTACTCTATCCTGTGCAAGCCTCTTCATCTCCCAGTACCTACTGCAACCTACATCCTTCTGAGTCTGCTTAGTGTATTCATCTCTTGGTCTCCCTCTACGATTTTTACCCTCCACGCTGCCCTCCACTGCTAAATTTGTGATCCCTTGATGCCTCAAAACATGTCCTACCAACCGATCCCTTCTTCTAGTCAAGTTGTGCCACAAACTCCTCTGTTCCCCAATTCTATTCAATACCTCCTCATTAGTTATGTCATCTACCCATCTACTCTTTAGCATTCTTCTGTAGCACCACATTTCGAAAGCTTCTATTCTCTTCTTGTCTAAACTAGTTATCGTCCATGTTTCACTTCCATACATGGCTACACTCCATACAAATACTTTCAGAAACGACTTCCTGACACTTAAATCCATGCTCGATGTTAACAAATTTCTCTTCTTCAGAAACGCTTTCCTTGCCATTGCCAGTCTACTTCGACCATCATCAGTTATTTTGCTCCCCAAATAGCAAAACTCTTGTACTGCTTTAAGTATCTCATTTCCTAATCTAATTCCCTCAGCATCATCCGACTTAATTCGACTACATTCCATTATCCTCGTTTTGCTTTTGTTGATGTTCATCTTATACCCTCCTTTCAAGACACTGTCCATTCCGTTCAACTGCTTACACATTACTTAATCGAAATTATCCTAAGGAGAAACACAGACACCCATGCCCGAGGCAGGACTCGAACCTCTGGCGGGACCAGCCACAGCGCTTTAGACCGCTCGGCTAATCGCGCTCGGCCGCTTATAGATAAAAACACCATTAATTCTCGTGTGGAATTCTTATTACGTTCAGCAAAAAGTTGCTGAAGAGAAAAAATGCGATGCATTTCTTTCTGGGCAACCCTCGTAGTTATTTTAACCAATAGGATACGTTATGACTTTCATGTGTGCAGGGTGATTCGAAACTCATATTACAGGCTTCGTGAGCTGTAGAGGGGACTTGGTAGATGAAATTTGGATAAGCGACCCATGTCCAGAAATGTACTCGAAGGATTGCTTATGCCATGTGCTGCTACAGCTCATAGGTGAGAGCTCATTGCCTCCGCTGTGTGTGTGTGTGTGTGTGTGTGTGTGTGTGTATCGGGAAGCTGGCGATGAAAATAATCCGATTTAAAATGGAGAAGGTACACTTCTGGACATGAGCCACTTATCAAAACTTCATCTACCAAATCCGCTTCACAACCCCTAGAAGCCTGAAATAAGAATTTTGAATCACCCTGCATAGTCCCAGCTCCTACACAACGGACAAGTGTGATTTTATGTTGTTATTAATGCATGTTTTGTTCTTTGTCTGGCTAGAAGTGAGTTCTTATAAGCAAAACTTTGAAAGGGCTGCTTCAGTCCCAGCTCATGCCTACTTTGCCACCAGCATCTCGGATGGCTTCTTCACCGAAAACGACTCGCCTAGTGGGTGGAAACTTTGAAAAGTCGAGTGGTGTAAGTATTAACTTTCTCTATTCTCCCACGGATGTTGGCGTTTGGTAGCTTTAAAAGCTCATAAATCTATCGTCTATGGTTGCTATAGTTACAGGGGACCACAGGGTTTCACGGGATTTGGTCTCTTAACATGTCAACATCTGATGATAATATTACATGTAATTAATCCTGAACACAGCCTCATTTCTCGAGAAAAGAGCACAGCCAGGCATCATCGTTGTCCCGCGAAGGAATCAGAAGGTTTCTTCGTCTCGAGTGGGATTAAAATTCAGGTTGATGGGATATCAATGATAAGATTGGATGACGACATGCTGTCCTCTGTAGAAAAAAGGAAGGAGAAGTTATTTAATAAAATGAGCAACTTGCTGAGGTCAGTATAAGGGCTGAGAGTTAACCAAACAAAAAGGAGAGTAATGAGGAATAGCATAAATGAAATTAGTGACAAGCTTAACGTCAAACGTGAGGATCACGTAGCAGGGCAACTAAAGTAATTCAGCTACCCTTGGATCAAACTAAAACATGACGGCCAAAACAAGGAGAATACGAAAAGCAGTCTAGCATTCGTGAAGATAGCATTCCTCCTATCAAATAACAAAAGCCGCGCGGGCTAGCAGTGCGGTCTGGGCGCCTTGCCATGGTTCGCGCGGCTCCCCCGTAGATCTAGAGACCAATGACCTTAGGAGTTTAGTCCCATAGGAACTTATCACAAATTTCCAAAATTTCCATAATAACAAAAATACGGATGTCTAACGACCGAATTTATTTCCACGTTTGGTAGAGCTTTATCCAACTCCGTTTCTTCCTACATCTAATATGTAAACGTGCCTGAAACGCGTGGTTTACTTGATCTGTGGAGCATATGTAACGTTCATCCGTGAAAAAGCCACTTTTCCAACCAAAAGTGCTGCCCGCTCTTCAGATTCGCAACAGACCGTATCCCCTACTGATTTTAATAGACATCTTCTCTGTCGTTACTACGTTGCTGCAATGCACTCCTTTAAACATCCTGTCTTAGATTCTACATTTCACGCCACGGACACATGATGTGTTTTTCCCGACACGCGTCGTCTGATGATAATTAAAATAATTTTAGCAATCAATAGAAGTGTCTTACAGTTTTGATCCAATATGGTCGCAAGTCTCCTTAGAGACTTTTTCTATAAAATGGTAACTTAGCACGGTATATATCTATGACGAAAATGTAAAACGTCAGGCAGCGTCGTTTTTAAGCTCTGTAGTACATCTTAAAATTGAGTGTCAGCTCTAATCACTAGACAATGAACTCAGGCAGAAAATTGTATTTTTGTTGGTCCTGGAAGGCAGTATCATACGTGCATTTCCAACAGAGTGAGCGGGTACGCGTTTAAGCCATCTGAACACGGTGTACGAAAACCGGTGACATTCAAAACAGCTTCCAGCCATCTCGGAATGGATAAATATTAGCACTGTTTGGTTTTTAAGAGATTCTTATACCAAAGACCTGCTTCCTGCAAAATAATGACAAATTCCGGTAACGATAATGGAGGTGAATAGCGATTACGCACCAATTTCTCCGAAGTAGACCACAAAGTCTCAATAATATTGAAATGTGGTGACTTTTGTGGCTAGGGGAGATGCGACACTTCATCCTCGAGTTCACAAAACCAATTCTAGACGGCGGCAGCCGTGTGAGTAGAGGCCCTATCGTCTTGCCACACAACAACACCATCGGGAAACAAACGTTGTAATATGGGATGGAAATGAACAACCAAATTGGTCACATAGTGCTTGGCAGTATTGCGACCTCGCAGAGCAACCATGGGGCCCATGGAATAACACAACGTTGTTGTTGTGGTCTTCAGTCCAGAGACTGGTTTGATGCAGTCCTCCATGCTACTCTGGCCTGCGCAAGCTGCTTCGTCTCCAAGTAACTACGACAACCTACATCCTTTTCAGTCTGCTTAATGTATTCTTCTCTTCCTCTCTCTCTACGATTTTTACCCTCCACGCTGCCCTCCAATACTAAACTGGCGATCCCTTCGCGGCGGCGCGGTTGCTTCCTGTGTTTAAACCAGTACCTACCTATCCGTGATCTCCTCGCAGCAGATCATCGGTAGGGAAGCCGAGCGGAAACCTCCCTTACTGCGACTCGCATCGGCCTGCATACAACGTAACTATTCTAAAAATCGGGAAAAGGTCTTAATTTTGAATGAAAGGTGGAAATACTGGCAATACTTCGGTATATTCTGAAGTTTAGAATTACAATTTCACTGCCAAGTCCGTGATAATCCTATCACAGTCATGCACAAACTCTTTCATTCACGTTAGCAAGTTCATGGTGACGTTATTTCCCGAAATCTGAACAGCTACTAAATACGGATTTTTCCTAAATGACAATGCTTGCCACACTATTAAGTTTATCGGTGTCTAATGCACTCAAGTTTCTGATCACCGATCTGCTCAGTATGCCACGCTGAATTACTGTCTTTTCTCATACACAAAATTACTTAAAAATTCGCACTAAAAAAAAAAAAGAACACCGGAATAAATATGCCTTCACTTTAAAGCACTTTTGAGGCATTAACACAACTAAAACCGGCAAACTATAACTTCCTTCGGAGCTCGTACTACACACGACCGTACCTTTGAATGGCTGGGCTCGTACTCCTTTAGACTGCTGTAAGCATTCTCTATCTCAAAGAGAAAAGACGCGCGAAAAATACTTCGTTCGGACTGACCAGTTTTCTTTAAGGCCAATAGAGAAATATTATTCTCCTGCGTTAATTAGTCCGCGCTTTTCATGACTAACAAATCAACAAATAACACACATTCGAATTGTACTTTTTCCCGAAATAAATATTTAACATTCTGATATTTTATTTATACTTTACGTTATTAACTATTTTCTTCACTTGCACACGAATTAGCTTTCCTTTTACTAGCAATTTACTTAACATATTATGATACAAAATTCCCCGTAGCCCGCATTCACACTTTCTTAAAAATTTCTCACGCTAGTCCGTAGAACGTTTGTCAGTATAACAATGATCTACATATTTACTTTAGACCACATTCACGCATCATTCACACTACTAAAGACATATACAAAACTGTACAAACATAAATAAACAAAAAAAACTTCAAGAAATAAACAGAACATTTCACAAAAACATTCTCTTGACCTGTTTCTTGAATGTCTCTCTTCGCTACTGTACTCTGGTGCATGAAAATTAGAACTACGTATTCGACTGAACCCACTTCAGACCATGTGTCACTGCGCATGCACGAGTCATTCTCCCGACACACAGGCGCCAGATAGGAGCGACATAAAGGCGCCACGCCTAACCTTGATGCTTTGGAACATCTCCTACCAACCAATCCCTTCTTCTAGTCAAGTTGTGCCACAAATTCCTCTTCTCCCCAATTCTATTCAGTATCCGTGATCTACCATCTAATCGTCACCATTGTTCTGTAGCAGCACATTTCGAAAGCTTCTATTCTCTTCTTGTCTGAACAAGTTATTGTGGTGTCACCGCCAGACAGCTAGGTGGTAGCTTAAGTCGGCCGCGGTCCATTTAGTACATGTCGGACCCGCGTGTCGCCACTGTGTGATCGCAGACCGAGCGCCACCACAAGGCAGGTCTCAAGATACGGACTAGCACTCGCCCCAGTTGTACGACGACTTTGCTAGCGACTACACTGACGAAGCCTTCTCTCATTTGCCGAGAGACAGTTAGAATAGCCTTCAGCTAAGTCCATGGCTACGACCTAGCAAGGCGCCATTAGCCTTACATAGTTTGATAGTTATCATATGAAATGTCTCATCAAGAATGCTGTATTCACATCAAAGAATAAAAGATAAGTATTCGAGGAGCTGCATACTTTTCTTATGAGAATTCAATACTTATCCTGTACCAGAATTCACGCCCGTCTGCGTTAGATAGCGTGCATTTCGGCCGCCTCTATCTACAAGGTGTTGGCACATTTACCAACACATCAGCTATCACCCATGTTTCACTTCCATACATGGCTAAACTCCATACAAATATTTTCAGGAAAGACTTTCTGACAAATTTATACTGGATGTTAACAAGTTTCTCTTCTTCAGAAACGCTTTCCTTGCCATTGCCAGTCTACATTTTACATCCTTTCTACTTCGACCATCATCAGTTATTTTGCTCCCCAAATAGCAAAACTCATCTACTACTTTAAGTGACCCATTTCGTAATCTAATTCCCTCAGCATCACCCGATTTAATTCGACTACATTCCATTATCCTCGTTTAGCTTTTGTTGATGTTCATCTTATATCCTCCTTTCAAGACACTGTCCATTCCGTTCAACTGCTCTTCCAAGTCGTTTGCTGTCTCTGACAGAATTACAATGTCACCGGCAAAACTCAAACTTTTTGTTCCTTCTCCATGGATTTTAATTCCTACTCCACGATATGGCCGCCTGAATCATCATCGCACTACCGTTATGCTTCACTTTCGGTCAGAAGTTGGAAACAGTGTTAAGTAAGACTGACCCGACCAAGCGACATTCCTCCCTACGTCTTATAGGTTCGGAACCACGTTCTCTTGTTACGGGCATTTGTATCATTGATGAGCGGTGTTGGAATTTCAACTCGCCCTGCTACGTCCTCCTTGTGAAGCTCCGTTCGTGTTGCTCTGGTGCTGACAGGGTTCGCGAGTACGACATTCAGTTCTGCAGTGACATTTGCTGCTGTCGTCCTCTTATTTTTCGTCCCAGTCCACTTCAGTGACTGTCACGATCACTCAACATACACTTTCGTTCTAGGTATGACTTAGCGGATGATGTTTTTCCACTTTCCCTGCTTCCGGTATAAATCTTCGATACTGTGTTTCTTCAAACACCGAGCACTTCGACTACCTTGCTTACAGGAACGCCCACCACACGAGCACCAACAATTTGCCCACCTCCGAATTCACTTAGTTCCGACGTAATGCACTCACAAGTACACAAAACACGGTTCTGACCGCGACTGATCCTTGCAGCGAATTGAGGACACTGCACAGGTGCTATTAGCGGTCAAATGGAACAGCACAACTTGTAGCCTTGGCCGGCAGCTGAATTTATGTTGAAGCATGCATTTCTCGCGGTGTTAAGATGTTTTTGACCAACCGCTGTAGATGCCGTGATCGTTTTTGTTTCTTGTCTTGATGTTTGTATTTGAACGTTGCGTGCAAAGGAAGCGTGAGCAGTGGTTTTGTCGTGGTTTGCTGTATAATACTGGCGTGATGATGTGCGATTATTTTGTTAGGTCATGGTAGTGAGAGACAGCCTGTTTTCACCTAAGCAACAAGCAGCCACACTATCCACCCAGAATCGCTTTCAGAAACCAAATGTTGGGGTAGAACCCTCAACCAAAATAGCTGAGAGTAACGCTTGACCGCACTCTCACCTTCGGAGCCGACTTGGAGAAGACAGCCTTCAGAATAAAAACTAGAAATATCATAAACCAAAAACTGACAGGAAATGGCTGGGGAACGAATGCGATAGCCCTCAGGATATCGGCCCCTGCTCTTGTCTGTTCAGCAGCAGAATACTGCAGCTCTACGTGGTTAAATAACATCCCTACAAGAGCAGTAGATGGTCAGCTCAATAATACTATAAGGCTGATATCGGGAACCATCAAGTCAACACCAACCCAGTAGCTCCCTGTTCTCTCCAGCATCCATCCTCCACACAACTAAGACAGCTAACACTGAAAAAAGAGTGACAAAAATGCCTAGACAAACGTCAACTTGCTATCTATCAAGTCCTCATCTCCCAATATCGTCTAAGGTCTCGTAAACCATCACGGAAGGTGGGAAAGGATTTAGTAAGAGACAATTTTAGCATTGATGATGCATGGCGCCGAGAATGGTCTTCCTCCAATCGAGACTCAAATAATCTAATCGAAGATCCGAGCCAACGCCCTGTCGGATTTGAGTTACCAAGGGGATCCTGGACATCACTCCGAACAGGGCATAGAAATTTTCACTGCTGAGGCATAAATGGGGCGTGGTTGATAGATCTGACTGCGACTATGGACACAACAAACAAACACTACAGCACTACACCACTGAATGTCCTTTAAGGAAACTCCAAGGCACCTTCCAGGACCTTCATTTACTTAAGGGAGAAGCTACCGCCGGTTGAAAGGACCGGACATCCTTGAGCAGTACACTAATACCTGCTACATGGTCACCTTATGGAATTGTACATCACTTATTATTTTATTCTATGTGACTTGATATTATACATAAATTCCCCGCCAGGTTAGCCGATCGGTCTAGCGTACGGCTTTCCGGAGTGGGAAGGAGCGCCTGGTTGCCGGCACGAATCTGATTGGCGGTCTTATGTCGAGGTCCGGTGAGCTGGCCAGTCTGTGGATGGTTTTTAGGCAGTTTTCCATCTGCCTCGGTGAATGCGGGCTGGTTCCCCTTATTCCGCCTCAGCTACACTGTGTCGGCGATTGCTGCGCAAACAAGTTCTCCACGTACGCGTACAACACCATTACTCTACCACGCAAACATAGGGGTTACACTAGTCTGGTGTGAGACGTTCGCTGGGGCGGGGGTCCACCGGGGGCCGAACCGCACAATAACCCTGGGTTCGGTGTGGGGCGGCGGAGGGGTGAAGTGGACTGCCGTAGTCGTCGTGGGATTGTGGATCACTGAGGCAGCGGCGGGGACGGAGCCTCTCCGTCGTTTCTAGGTCCCCGTTTTAGATACATACAATACAGTACAATATATAAATTTGTCGTTATTAGTATTAACTTATAATCAATATGTACTGAACATGTATATTTTATCTCAAATTCTATCAGACGTAATCTGATGCTGTATTACTGATGTAATCTGATGCTGTATTTAAAGCCATACGAAATTTAAAAAAAATGAGCGTATGAGACGTACATGGATTAGATAAAAACTGTTACAATTCGTACCAGACTTCATAGACAGACGTTTACCGTATTAAGTGCCCCACATCTCGATCCCCCACACACTTGGAAGGCTTCGTACACCGCCAGCGCATCCAGGTCTGTCGATATCTAGAAAGGACTGCCCTGTGGCATGGATGATGTCTTCTCTTGTGTGTAGTCATTTTGGCAAGCAGGTCGTAATGATACAGACTCGTATCGGGTGAATATGTTGTATGTTCCATTGTCTCTCACCCGCACGTACGCCGGAGCTCCCGTACGGAGTTCGCCGTGTAGCACCGTGCGTTGTCACGGAGAGTGATGGGGTGCAGTGCCAGAAGGTACTGTCGCTTCTATCCCAGTGCGGTACAAAAGTGATGACGCAAGAAACTGCAGTATTAAACCACGGGTATCGAAAACAACAATATCCGTCACTTTGGTACCAGCTGGTTCGCAGCGCACGTTCTGTGGGCGAGGAGCACCAGGGCGTCTCCATTCACTAGGCTCATCTTGAATAAAATCCCTCGTATCCCAAAACACTGTCACCCATCGCGCCACCACACGATACAGCCATGCTGCATCATCACACGCCTCACGCAGTCCCTGAAAGCGTTGTTGCGCTCTCCAACCAAGCGCACTTCAGTCTTAATCCAAGCAACGTTTCCTGTTTCTGAACATACTGTTAGGGTGCTTGAGTGGACTCCCGCATACTGCAGCTGACTCAAACACAGCCATCGGCACGCGCGGCGCTACTTCAACTGACCTTTGCTATCAGATGCAGATAGTTTGTTGTTACTGGATACACATCCTTCATGTTATAACAGTGTTGCAACCACTTTTTATTCGGTCCCATTAAATTGTTGTGCCACGTCATTCGTTTGCTACGTATATGTACAATAGTATCGCCAATACCTGCCTGTCGTTAAGCACATGGTTTTGTTTAGGTATGCCTTCGTGAATGTGTACGTTTCTTCGAGAGTGATAAGTTTCTGTTTGCTGTCCATTCTGAGGACATACACTTTGTTGGCAAAATGATCCGGACACCGGGCTGAAAATGACTTACAAATTCGTGGCGCCCTCCATCGGTAGAGCTGAAATTCAGTATGGTGTTGGTCCACCCTTAGCCTTGATGACAGCTTCCACTCTCGCAGGCATACGTTGAGTTTAAGGTGCTGGAAGATTTCTTGGGGAATGGCTGCACTGAGGAGAGGCATCGATGTCGGCCTGGCACGAAGTCGGCGTTCCAAAACATTCCAATGGTGTTCTGTAGGATTCAGGTCAGGACTCTGTACAGGCCAGTCCATTACAGGGATATTATTGTCATGCAGTCACTCCGCACAGCCTGTACATTATGAACAAGTGCTCGAACGTGTTGAAAGATGCCATTCCCGAATTGCTCTTCAACAGTGGGAAGCAAGAAGGTGCTTAAAACACCAATTAAGCCTGTGCTCTGCTAGTGCCACGCAAAACAACAAGGGCTGCAAGTCCCCTCCATGAAAAACACGACCACACCATAACACCACCGCCTCCGAATTTTGCCGTCGGCACTACTCATGCTGGCAGATGACGTTAACCGGGCTTTCGCCATATCCAAACCCTGCCATCGGATCCCCACATTGTGTACCGCGATTCGTCACTCCACACAACGTTTTTCCACTGTTCAGTCGTCCCATGTTTACGATCGTTACATCAAGCGAGGTGTTGTTTGGCTTTTACCGGCGTGTTGTGTGGCTTATGAGCAGCCGCTCGACCATGAAATCCAAGTTTTCTCACCTACCACCTAACTGCCATAGTACATTGAGTGGACGCTGACGCAGTTTGGAATTCCTGTGTGATGGTCTGGGTAGATGTCTGCCTATTACACATTGAGACCCTCTTCAACTGTCGACGGTCTCTGTCAGTCAACAGTCGAGGTCGGCCTGTAACGCTTTTGTGCTGTACGTGTCCCTTCACTTTTCCACTTCACTATCACATCGTTAACAGTGGACCTAGGGATGTTTAGGAAATCTCGCGTACAGACGTATGACACAAGTGACACCCAGTCACCTCACCACGATCGAAATTCGTGAGTTCCGAGGAGCGACTCGTTCTGCTCTCTCACGATGTCTAATGACAAGTGAGGTCGCTGATATGGAGTACCTGGCAGTAGGTGGCAGCACAATGCGCCTAATATGAAAAACGTACGTTTTTGGGGGTGTCCGGGTATTATCTATCACATGTTGTATGTTTGTGCATGCCACTGTTTTCACGTGCTTCTCTTCCTTTCCTGGTGCTTTGTCTCAACATTTATTCAAATTGGATTTTTGCAACTGCTTTTCTACAAAAATGTTAGGTAGGTACAGGCAAGTTGTGTTTTGCATGTAACTACTTAGTTTAGTATAAGAATGCACACTTATCACAAAATGAAGGAATTGGATGTAATCAAACAGTCACAGTTAAAATGAATATTAGACAAACTTGACGGATTTTCTAGAGACAATAATATGAAAATTAGAAACTCGAGTTCTGTTTCAGGCAATCTGATACCACCATATTCGTAAAAGAAAATACCGAAGATGTAACCTTGCCATTTGTACTCAATAACTCCGATAAAATTGCTAATTTATTTCACAGGAAAAATGTTCTGGAGCTCAGAAAACGGCTTCTGATGGAACACTGCACACCACATCGTCATAGGTAACAGGCAACATAACAATGTGGTAGGTACAAACTTATGTTCAGTAATTCTCCTTCATTCTGTAGTATTTTGAAATAAGATAGAGAGAGGATCCAGATATTTTAAGGTTGAACAACCAAAGTAAATCTTCATTTGAATGTTGCACTGTATATAAAAAGGGTAGGAAATCATTATTTTTATTGCTTGTAGTAGAAGTAATAGTTGTAGTAAGCTGAAGAAAAATGTTGCGTTAAAATTCCTAAGAAAGTAAGCTACTAATAAATATAGCTTCAAAGAGAAGCAGGTAAACTTACAGATTTATCTGAAACCAATCGTTATAATAGCTGCAGTTCTAGAACTGTTTCTCAGTGACCTGTGAGGGTGAATACTGGGGGGGGCTTTCACATTCTTCGTCTTGTCAGTGATGGTACTCGTATTTTTATTTTGGACGTCAGTGCAACTGCAGGAAGGACAAAGTACCGTTACCTAACACGCTCAACACTTGCTGCGTGCAATATATATGTTAATGTGAGTTACGAAACGTGTGATGACGTTCATATATCCAGCCTGGTAGCATAGTACGCAAATATGGAGCAATTTCCGGAGACAGACTACAGCAAGAAGCAAGGCGCCGCTGAGGAATCAGGCACAGCACGGAGCCGGTTACGGAAGTTGCCGACAGTATGGACGACGCACCCAGCCTGGCACCAGTTGCTACACACACCATCTGAAGACAGACGAGAAGGCGCCGTCTATCTCACCGGTGGCAGCACCACGTGACCTGGCCAGCTCCGCTCGTCCAAGGCTGTACAAAAGGACGCCCAGAACGCGTCGGCCTCAAGTTTGACGTCGCCGTGATCTGGACTCTGCTTATGGATTAATCTTCGTGCAAACAAGTGATTGATGTGCATCAGACTCTGCCCCAGTCTGTCTCACGGACTCTTGTTTTCGGACGAACAATCTACTGTACGGGGGAGCGCTGCTCTTGAACCCTGCTTCGGATTACCACTGAACTCCGTGTGCAATTATTCTGTACTCTTTTTTTTCTTTTTCTTTTTTGAATCGTCAGTCTTCTGACTGGTTTGATGGTGCCCGCCAAGAATTCCTCTCCTGTGCCAATCTCAATTATTTGCTGGATGTATTCTAATCTCTGTCTTCCTCTACAGTTTTTGCCCTCTACAGCTCCCTCTAGTGCGGTGAAAGCCATTCCCTCATGTCTTGACAGATGGCTCTGAGCACTATGCGACTTAACTTCTGAGGCCATCAGTCGCCTAGAACTTAGAACTAATGAAACCTAACTAACCTAAGGACATCACACACATCCATAGCCGAGGCAGGATTCGAACCTGCGACGTAGCGGTCGCTCGGTTCCAGACTGTCTTAACACATGTCCTACCGTAGTGTCCCTTCGCCTTGTCAGTGTTTTCTACGTATGCCTTTCCTCTGTGCAGAACCTCCTCGTTCCTGACCTTATCAGCCCACCTAATTCTCAACATTCGTCTGTAGCACCACTTCTCAAATTCTTCGTTTCTGTTCTGTTCCGGTTTTCCCACAGTCCACGTTTCGCTACCATACAGTGCTGTACTTCAAACCTACAATCTCAGAAATTTCTTCCTCAGATTGAGACCTATGTCTGATGTAGACTTCTCTCGGCCAGGAATGCCTTTTTTGCCAGTGCTAGTCTGCTTTTGATGTCCTCCTTGTTCCATCCGTCACTGGTTATTTTGCTACCTAGGAAGTATAATTCCTTAGCTTCATCTACTTCGTGACCATCAATCCTGATGTTAAGTTACTCGCCGTTTTCATTTCTGCTACTTCTCATTACTTTCGTCTTTCTTCGATTTGCTCTCAGTCCATATCTTGTACTCATTAGACTGTTCATTCCATTCAGCAGATCCTGTAATTGTTCTTCACTATCACTCAGGATAGCAATGTCATCAGCGAACCAGATCACTGATTTCCTTTCACCTTGAATTTTAATTCCACTCCTGAACCTTTCTTTTATTTCCATCATTGCTTCTTCGATGTACAGATTGAACAGTGGGGGCGAAAGACTACATCCCTGTCTTGCACCCTTTTTAATCCAAGCACTTCGTTCTTGATCGGCCACTCTTATTGTTCCCTCTTGGCTCTACACATTGTATATTACCCGTCTCATCCTATAGCTTACCATTTTTCTCAGAATTTCGAACATCTTGCACCATTTTACATTTTCGTAGGCTTCTTCCAGGTCGACAAATCCTCTGAACGTCTCTTGATTTTTCTTTAGCCTTGCTTCCATTATCAACCGCAACGTCAGAGTTGCCTCTCTCGTGCCGTTACCTTTTCTAAAGCCAAACTGATCGTCACCTAGCGCATTCTCAATTTTCTTATCCATTCTCCTGTACATTATTCTTGTAAGCAGCTTCGATGCATGAGCTGTTAAGCTGATTGTGCGATAATTCTCGCACTTGTCAGCTCTTGCCGTCTTCTGAATTGTGTGGCTGATGCTTTTCCGAAAGTCAGATAATTTGTCGTCAGACTCATACATTCTAAACATCAATGTGAATAGTCGTTTTGTTGGCACTTCCCCTAACGAATTTAGAAATTCTGATGGAATGTTATTTATCCCTTCTTCCTTATTTGATCTTACGTCCTCCACAGCTCTCTTAAATTCTGATTCTAACACTGAATCCCCTATCTCTTCTAAGTCGATTCCTATTTCTTCTACTACCACATCAGCCAAATCTTCACCTTCATAGAGATCTTCAATGTACTCTTTCCATCTACCCGCTCTCTCCTCTGCATTTAACAGTGGAATTTCCGTTGGACTCTTAATGTTAGCGTCCTTGCTTCTAATTTCACTGAATATTGTTCTGACTTTACTACATGCTGAGTCATTCCTTCTGACAATCATTTCTTCACATTTTGCACGCATTTCTTTCCATTTCAGGTTTATTTCATTCCTTAGCGACTTGTGCTTCTGTACTCCTGAATTTCCCTTAAGATTTTTGTACTTTATTTTTTAATCTATCAGCTGAAGTATCTTTTCTATTACCCACGGTTTTTTCGCCGTTACCTTCTTTGTACCTATGTTTTATTTCCAACTTCTGTGATTGCCCTTTTCAGAGATGCCCATTCCTCTTCGACTGTACTCCCTACTGAGCTGTTCTATATTGCTGCATCTATAGCCTTAGAGAACTTCAAGCCTATCTCGCCATTCCTTAGTGCTTCTGTATCCCACTTCTTTTTGTGCTGATTCTAATCTCTTGAACTCCAGCCTACTCGTCATCACTACCATATTGTGATCTGAGTCTATATCTGCTCTTGGGTACGCCTTAAAATCCAGTATCTGATTTCGGAATCTCTATCTGAAATCTACTGTATCACCTGGCCTTTTCAAGTAGACCTCCTCTTGTGGTTCTTGAACAAAGTATGTGCTATTACTAGTTGAAATTTATTAGAGAACTCAATTAATCTTTCTCCTCTCTCATTCCTTGTCCCAAGCAAATATTCTCCTATAACCTTTTCTTCTGCTCCTTCCCCTACAACTGCATTCCAGTCCCCCATGACTATTAGATTTTCATCTCTCCTTACATACTGTATTACCCTTTCAATATCCTCATATACTTTCTCTATCTCTTCATCTTCAGCATGCGATGTCAGCATGTATACCTGAACTGTGGTTGTCGGTGTTGGTTTTCTGTCGATTCTGACAAAAGCCATCCTGTCACTAAACTGTTCGCAATAACACACTCTCTGTCTTATCTTTCTATTCATAACGAATCCTGCTCCCGTTGTACCATTTTCTGCTGCTGTTCATATTACCCCATACCCATATGACCAGAAATCCTTGTCTTCCTACCATTTAGCTTCGCTGATCCCTATATAACTAGTTTGAGCTTTTGCATTTCTCTTTTCAGATTCTCTAATCTTCCTTCCACGTTCAAGCTTCTGACATTCCACTCCCCGACTCTTAGAACGTTATCCTTTCGTTCGTTATTCAATCTTTTTCTCATGGTCACCTCCGTCTTGGCAGTGCCCTGCCAGAGGTCCGAATGGGGGACTATTCCGGAGTCTTTTGTCAACGGAGATATCATAACACTGTTTCAGTAACAGGCCACATGTTCTGCTGATACACGTTATGTGTCTTTAATGCAGTGGTTTCCATTCCCTTCTGAATCCCCTTACCATTGATCATTGCTGATTCTTCCGCCTGTGTAATGTAGTGCTAATTGTTGAAATACAAAATTAGAGACGAGCGTAGAAGGACTTGGCGGTGGGCCCAGCTTTGGATAAACTGTTAGAGCGATAACAGCTTGAAACGAGGCTGCCTCACCCCTCTTCACCTTGGCAGAGGGCAGCTGGTGGTCCCGCCACCGCCACCGCCACCGCCATCGCCACTTCCGCCGTCTCCACCCTACGAGGAATCGAAAGAGGACTGGGACTCTTATCTTCGCCTATAAGGCAGCACTCCAGAGTATTTAAGGTAACAGACAGCGAGTTCCAACGAGCTTTTTTCGTACTCCTTTTCACGGATTCGTTGGCGCCATATCTTGAACAGCTTGCTGGGAACTTACTGTAGTCGACAAAGGCATGCAGTGTCGGCACACTTGCGGTTTAATAAACACAAAAGAAGGGCCAGAATAATCATATGCGGTTTGGGTGGCCGATCTTTAAGGCCTCTGCCGGAGATGTCAATTTGTCAGTAAGAAGTTGTATGTCGAGTCAGTCATTCGAGGCACTGTAACTCGGTTCTCACCAGATGAAAAGGTCCACAGTGAGGCTTTAAAACTCCTGGTCCCGTGGATTGGGAAGCAGTCCTATTTCGGTGGTTGCACATGTTGACTCTCTCTGTTGTAGAGCATCTCAAGCCACAGCAACAGTGTCCTTGCCTGTCCTCGTAGACTTCCTCACCATCAAATGGCACGACGATATTGGACATTGGCGGCCTTTGCTCCCATAATGTGAAGACTGTCTTAAGACGCACCGACGATTCAGCTGCTCCCATCACCAGGCAAAGGGCGGACGTGAGGGGCACCTTGCTGTGCTGCGCCGTATCAGCCCATTCACACACGTGCGCGTGGATATAAACAGCATAAACAACAAATGTCAGACCCGATTAGAATTCCAATACTAGTGTTCCTCACTATACGCAGCTGCAGAGAACGTTTTCAGATTGACAGAAGCGAGTCTGCAGTGCTAATCGATTTGGAAACCTTCCAGCTTCTAGGGGCCCCAGTGCTGGCACAACCTAAACGGAAAGTAGTCGGTTACGTTAACCACCAGATCCCGTTCAAGTCAGTGTTTGCAGCGGATGCCAGTTATAAGAACGTTACATGAAATCTGTACACCCTGGTACATGATAGCCTAGCGTTCGACAATATTTTCGGGATAGGCACTTCTTCACCTTTCGGGTTTACCTAGTTTTGGATATGATTCCATTTCAGTCGCTACAAGCAGTATGTAAAGAATTTTCTGCCGTATTTCTCATATTTCTACCCAGTTTGAGCTGTGCAATTAACCACCCGACGCGTCCAATTAATTTAAAGTCATCACCTCTGCCCCCTTCTTTCGGGCTCGACCCAAACCGTTCACATTGAAAGAGACATTTCAGCCTGAATTTGACCGATTAAATTAGCAACGCGTCCTCAAAGAAATGCCTTGCAGTCAATGGATAATGGCACTTGTGATCACCCAAAAACCAAATAAAAAACAGCACCTTTGCGATGACTTCAAAGTAAGAGTCAATTTGCAAACAATTGTTGATCTTTAAGCAATTTCAAGCCCTGAAGAACTCTTAGCCAAGCTCTCTAGCGGTTAGTACTTCACGCAAGCATACCTCCAGATCTCCCTTAGATGAAGAGTCTACGGGGATGACACCGTTATCACGGGAGCTAATCAAATGGGAACACTTAGCAAGTACACGCACCTTCTTAAACAAAACTGTACGCAGCTGCACTAGGCTGCAACTTGAGCAAAAACAGATATTTCCAGGTAGAAGTGGAATATTTGGACCACATATAAAACGAAAACGGCACCTGCCCTAGGAGGTGTCCTTTAAAGCCATTGAAAAGTAACAGAAAGCCGACAATATAAAATAGATGCAATATTTCATGGGCAAAATAAAGTATTACATGAAGTTTATTCGACGCGAAGCTACCGTTGCACCTATGGAAGAAGCGGATATAGCTCAAGCGGACAGTACGTACAAAAAATATTTCATGAACAAAATAAACTATTACGTTTAATTTATTCCACTCGCACTACCATTTCCCATGCCACAATGACCTATGGAAGAATGGGATACAGTTCAAATGGGCATGTAGAACGAAAAATGAAGGAACATCGATTAGCCCTGTGCGTGACGTAATTTAAAGATGGCCAGCTGTTGAGTTTGGCAGATGACAAAATGTTTCAAATGGCACTGAGCACTATGGGACTTAACTTCTGAGGTCATCAGTCCCCTAGAACTTGGACCTACTTAAACCTAACTAACCTAAGGACATCACACACATCCATGCCCTAGGCAGGATTCGAACCTGCGACCGTAGCGGTCGCGCGGTTCCAGACTGTAGCGCCTAGAACCGCTCGGCCACTCCGTCCGGCCGGCACCTGACATATCAGCCTATTGCGTAGGGATATTATTGCCTCAAAAGAATGCTCAAGAAGCTGCTGATCACATATGCTTCAGAAACGCTAACACCTGTCCAGATAGATTCTCAGATAGAACCAGAGGGCTAGCCGCTGTATATGACACCGCGTAATTTCACACCTATCTGTGTGGAGTGTGCTTCCACCAAAGCATTGATCATGAGGCCTGTCTGGAAATACTCAGGGTGTAAAGTAGGCTAGCAGAACAGACAGCACAGCGACTGCAACCCGCAATGCTGAGCCTTGCTACTCAGTAGCCACAACTACTACATTCACTACGAGCCCACAACTGAATACGCTAATGCCATAAAACTGTGCCACTTGCCGACGGGTGCCCCCCAGCATCTGACAGCACGGCAGCTTCCAGATCGGCTAGTCTCTCACAATAGTGCCCAAAAATTTCCCATAACAGACGCCAAAATTGCCTATGCTACAAAACAGTTCTCAATGCTTCAGCACGCCCAGCCCTGGTTTCATCAACGCTGGCCTGCCAAGTTACCAGCCTCCGTAACTTCTCTTTCATCTGATAGACAACTTTTCGGTTGCTGATGGAGCTATAATACTTTTCAAAGATCTCAACGACTTTGCTGTGGAAACTCTTCAATCGTGGAGGTCCCAAGTATTACGTCTTCTACATGGGCGCCACTGGGGAGTCATCTACATGATATACGTTGGTCACAGATTCACAGAGGCATTAAACATGTGGTTCGTGTGTCCTGAACATCAAACAGTAGCTTCACAAAACTTCCCACGATGCCCAGCAGTACAACAACGACGGGGCAGGATACACTTGAATTGTGGGGAGACTTGCTAAAATTCATTGTAGTTCATAGTGGTGGACGATGTGTCAAATTACCCTAACGTAGTCAGTAAGAGGATCACCACCACAGGGGCCATTCTCTGGACACCGACAAAAATTTTAGCAATAAAAGGAGTGCCCCACGCCACAGTAATGGACAAAGACCTGCTGTTTACACGTAAAACAGTGACAGAATTCTGCTCCCAGAATAGCCTATCAGAAATCACAAAGGCGTCTTTTCACTTGGCTGCTAATGGCAAGGCATGGAGAATGTCAAAGGCCACAGTAAAGTCGTCAATGAAGGCAGGGTTAACCTAATTTATCAGCATTTAATGGACGATGCTAGGCGGCATTGACATCCGTGCTCAAACACTGTATGGCCGACAGTTTAGGTGCCTCCTGCTCCTGCCCTCACCATCTGCAGCGGCAGCGTCAGGAATGCACTCCATGTCTTTGGATAACCATGTGGGGGCTGAAGTGTGGGTATCACATTTGGGCATTGTCACAGGTGGACAATCGCCGACAGAGACTCCACACGCCGGTAGCATGCACTGAGGGTGGCGGGATGGTGCGCCCCACAAAGCGACACTTGGCGCCGCCTCCACAGGACTAGCGTGCCACAACAGGCGGCTCCTTGTCTTGCACGTCGATGTCGACATCATCAGCCACACAACCACCACCACAGGCAATGCGCAGACCCCTATTAGAGTACCTGTGGAACCCACGCAGGTAAAGTTCCTTACCCTAACTACACCACCTCAAGAGGGGTCCCTGCAACTGTTCGACATCGACGCAGTTCCCAACTGGGACAACATCAACTTGTGCCGCTTCCCCAAGGCGTAAGCACCGGCAGGAAATCACCGAGCACACCCACCTGTTGTGACTGGAAGCTAAAGACACAAATATCGAGCTACTTCTGGAGCCAGACAGCAGGGTGACTTTGCCGACCGAGCCGCTCCTTAAGGTCAAGTCCTAATTACTCTGACCTATTTCCACTTTTAAGCAATTGTCTTCCACTGTCAAAACAAGTGTTACGCGATCTAATAGTGTATATGGCCAAGGGCATACGATGTCATAGGCTATTTCGCAACAATGGCTAAGTTCTTTAGACCAAATGTTCTGGCTTTCACCACCAGTGTGTTCAAATATTTTAATTTGCATCTAATACGTTTGTCTGATACGTTTCATGCAAGCAATTGCGCGGAGCTGCACAGCCCCCTAATCTTCACTTCTAACGCCTTAAGTTCAGAAATCCCCTACCACCATGCCCTCTGCCCTCCAGGCCCTACGTTCAACAAATAGATACGTCAACATCATAACAAGAGAGCGTAAATGTGACAATTTCATGTAGTTGTACCACGAACTCTAAGCATGAGAGTGTTTTGAGGTCTCAGGCTTTGCATATATCGTACTAACTGTACCCAGCGAACTCCGTTCCGCGTCTGAAAATCTTTGTGTGTTATAACTGACCCGGGAAACGTTGTTTTGTCCCGTAAATTATCTCTAGTCTATAAGAATAATGAATACGTGTAACACAATAGCCATTGTTGGAGGGAGCTTGTGACACAAACAATAATAATGGCCGAAAACTGTGTAGGGAGTGAGAAAAGGCGTAGGGAGAAGTCCGGCAGTATCGGCCACTATTAGTTCTAGCGTTTCTACGGTAGATCGCGCGGATTTTGCAATTGCAGCCGATACACGGCTCGTCCACGAGCATGCAAACACGGCGGCAATTTCGTGTCGAAACGTGTTCGCCAGCATTACTGATAAGACCGAGCGCACACGCATCGATTTGTATCGTACTTAAAATTTTGTACGATTAAATTCTTTTAAGGGAACAAAGGAGAGCATAGGAACTTCTTTGTTCCACTAAAAGAATTTGATCCTACGATATATTTAAATCGATGCGTGTGCGCTAGGCCTAAATGTCGGTTTGGCGAATGACGCGTGCTACCTTAGTAAACTTCTCGGTCTAGTTACGTCGATTCAAAGAGGAATATTCGAGTCGTTGCTTTTGGTACGTTTTCTTCAATCTGTCGACTAGTGAAAGACTATCACCGGTAGACACCTGGCGGGGATAATTGATCAACTGATAATTGATCAGTTATCGACCGAGGTTGAAAATTATTAAATTACTAAAATCGCCATTAAAAAATAGGAGTTGGTGGTAGAAGGGTGAAAATTAAGGGTTGTGTGTATTTTTAATGCCACATCATAAAAAATAAAAATAAAAAGTTATGTCCAAAAAATATGAAATTTTTTTTGGGGTGGACCACCCTTATCACTTACAGGTACGAAAAATAGATTCTCAGACGTACCGAATATACATGTAAAATTTCATCAGAATCGATCGAGCCGTTTCGGAGGAGTATGGCAACTAACACTGTGACACGAGAATTTTATATATAAGGAGTATAAGGAAGGATTAAACTGTAGGATTGTGATTTATATGAAACCTACAGTGATATCATATTACCAGATCATTTCAAAATACTACTCTCTAATAGTATGTATATGCTAACGGAGTGCGGTTCCAAAGTGTAAAGGTAGGTTTAGCATTAGATAATAACTGTGAGGTAACAGTGGAAATGGAAAATGTTCGTGGTAATATAAAAGTGCAATTAATCAAAATGGATTGCAGTGTACCACACAGGCAAATGTCATACACCAATGACTGATGGCAACAGAGTACTACCCATCTCGTCTTCCGCCAGGCATGAAAATGTTTAGCAAGAAGGCATCCACCATATACATGTATGGAACTCCTAAAATGAACTTCAAGTTTGTCTATCTACACCATTCAAGTGTAGATAAACTGTACTGGTTATAGGTCAAGGTGACAAAGGTGACTGGATACCTACAAATATCGTTTCGGACGGCCTTTTGCCTGGCATAGTGTAGCAGTTTGATGTGGCATGCACTCAACGAGTCGTTGGAAGTCCCCTGCAGAAGTATTGAGCCTGTATAGTCGTTCATAATTGCGAAAGTGTTGCAGGGGGAGGATTTTGTGCACGAACTAACCTCTCGATCAAATCCCATAAACCTTCCATGAGATTCATCATTCGCTCGAGTTGTCCAAGTCGCGAACAATTGTGGCACAGTAACATGAGGCATGGTCATCCACAAAAAACGAAGTCCACGAATGGCCGCAGATAGTCTCCAAGTAGCCGAAAATAGCCATTTCCAGTCAGCGATTGGTTACATTGGACCAGAGTACTACGTCCATTCCATGTAAAGACAGACCACATCGATATGGAGCCACCGTCAGCTGGCGCAGTGGCTTCTTGACAATCTCGGTCCACGGCATCGTGGGAACTGTGCCACACTCGAACCCCACCATCAGTTCTTGCCAACTGAAATCGGGACTCGCCTGAGCAGGCCACGGTTTTCCAGTCGTCTAGGGCCCAACTGATACGGCCACGAGCCCAGCAAAGACGCTGCAGGCGATGTCGTGGTCTCAGCAAAGGCATTCGCCGCGGTCGTCTGCTGCCGCAGCCCATCAACGCCAAATTTCGCCGCACTGTCTTAACGGATACGTCCGTCGTACGTCCCACACTGATGGTTCAAATGGCTCTGAGCACTATGCGACTTAACTTCTGAGGTCATCAGTCGCCTAGAACTTAGAACTAATTAAACCTAACTAACCTAACGACATCACACACATCCATGCCCGAGGCAGGATTCGAACCTGCGACCGTAACGGTCGCTCGGCAACAGACTGTAGCGCCTAGAACCGCTCGGCCACACCGGCCGGCTAGTATAAGAGTGGAGCAAAATAACTGATGATGGTCGAAGTAGAGAGAATATGAAATGTAGACTGGCAATGGCAAGGAAAGCGTTTCTGAAGAAGAGAAATATGTTAACATCGAGTATAGATTGAAGTGTCACGAAATCTTTTCTCAAAATATTTGTATGGAGTGTAGCCATGTATGGAAGTGAAACATGGACGATAAATAGTTTGGACAACAAGAGAATAGAACCTTTCGGAATGTGGTGCTGCAGAAGAATGCTGAAGATTAGATGGCTAGACCCCCCATGAACCATGGACCTTGCCGTTGGTGGGGAGGCTTGCGTGCCTCAGCGATACAGATGGCCGTACCGTAGGTGCAACAACAACGGAGGGGTATCTGTTGAGAGGCCAGACAAACATGTGGTTCCTGAAGAGGGGCAGCAGCCTTTTCAGTAGTTGCAGGGGCAACAGTCTGGATGATTGACTGATCTGGCCTTGTAACATTAACCAAAACGGCCTTGCTGTGCTGGTACTGCGAACGGCTGAAAGCAAGGGGAAACTACAGCCGTAATTTTTCCCGAGGACATGCAGCTTTACTGTATGATTAAATGATGATGGCGTCCTCTTGGGTAAAATATTCCGGAGGTAAAATAGTCCCCCATTCGGATCTCCGGGCGGGGACTACTCAAGAGGACGTCGTTATCAGGAGGAAGAAAACTGGCGTTCTACGGATCGGAGCGTGGAATGTCAGATCCCTTAATCGGGCAGGTAGGTTATAAAATTTAAAAAGGGAAATGGATAGGTTGAAGTTAGATATAGTGGGAATTAGTGAAGTTCGGTGGCAGGAGGAACAAGACTTTTGGTCAGGTGATTACAGGGTTATAAATACAAAATCAAATAGGGGTAATGCAGGAGTAGGTTTAATAATGATTAAAAAAATAGGAGTGCGGGTTAGCTACTACAAACAGCATAGTGAGCACATTATTGTGGCCAAGATAGACACGAAGCCCACGCCTACTACAGTAGTACAAGTTTATATGCCAACTAGCTCTGCAGATGAAGGGAGACGAAAATTTAATAGTCATGGGTGACTGGAATTCGTCAGTAGCAAAAGGGAGAGAAGGAAACATAGTAGGTGAATATGGATTGGGGGGAAGAAATGAAAGAGGAAGCCGTCTTGTAGAATTTTGCACAGAGCATAACTTAATCATAGCTAACACTTGGTTCAAGAATCATAAAAGAAGGTTGTATACCTGGAAGAATCCTGGAGATACTAAAAGGTATCAGATAGATTATATAATGGTAAGACAGAGATTTAGGAACCAGGTTTTAAGTTGTAGGACATTTCCAGGGGCAGATGTGGATTCTGACCACAATCTATTGGTTATGAACTGCAGATTGAAACTGAAGACACTGCAAAAAGGTGGGAATTTAAGGAGATGGGACCTGGATAAACTGAAAGAACCAGAGGTTGTACGGAGTTTCAGGGAGAGCATAATGGAACAATTGACAGGAATGGGGGAAAGAAATACAATAGAAGAAGAATGGGTAGCTCTGAGGGATGAAGTAGTGAAGGCAGCAGAGGATCAAGTAGGTAAAAAGACGAGGGCTAATAGAAATCCTTGGGTAACAGAAGAAATATTGAATTTAATTGATGAAAGGCGAAAGTATAAAAATGCAGTAAATGAAGCAGGCAAAAAGGAATACAAACGTCTCAAAAATGAGATCGACAGGAAGTGCAAAATGGCTAAGCCACAACAACAACATAATGATTTAGAACAGTGTATAGATGTGTGCAGTGTCGACGTCTGCTGCCGTAACACCCATAAATATTAAATCAGTTGTAACTGGAATTACAGTTGGAATACCGATATATATCATTGCTCCTTTTGGTTTGAATGCTATACAAGCAGAGTTCATAGCATATAAAAATCATCTGTTTAGAAAATATTGTAGGGTTGCCCGAGAGAATGAATTACAAGAAATGTGATAGTATATATTTAATTTCTGTATGGAGAAATATGTTAACAAAACAAAGGTAATTAACATTGTGTGCTTCTATTGAACCAGTTCCAATGATAATATCACAATATTTTTAAAAAATATGACCAGCAACAGCATGGAATATATACAACTACGAAGAACAGGTCAACACTCACACAATAAATACGTTCATTCATTCCGTGAACAATGTGGGTATGGCAGCGTAACAATATCATTCTCATAAATGGTCTATTTATCGTCATAACGTGATAGTCCAATAACCTGTTGCGATCCAGTACGTATCACATGTTTTCAAAATCCTCTTGGTGTACCATGTGTGGGATCACCAGCACCGCCATACAGACATTTCAGGTAATCGTCAACCACAAGATTGTTTGTGTCTGCACGACTCACACCCTCAGCCCACCTAGGGTTAGCACTTCTGCATGTACGGTATGTATACATTTTTGAACGAAGACCTACAAACGTTTCGATCTGCGAGCCATTTGCCTCGTTTTTCATAAAACCTATAACCTTACTGTTTTCAGATGTTATGCCATAAGGAATATCTGACTCATACCCAGACGTGTCGAATTTGTCAGTATTGCACCATATGACATCATATGGATCACAACCCTCTACTCTATAAATGAAGCTGTCTGGGGTCCATATAAAGTACCTTATGGTTTTTAAAATGAGGTTTGGCTAACTTATAATGAAACTTTTGACTGTACACAAACCTACATAAATGGGTTATTTGAACTGAACCGGAACCTTCCCCAGCTACAGAGCAGCAAAATCTTTATTGAAGATAGTAGCCCATTTAAAATTTGGCCTGGCAAACAGTTGTCTTTCGCCACGACACCAATCCCATTTACTGACCAAAGAAATATCATCTTGCTTTCCTTCGTTTTCCCGAAAATGGAACTAGTCGTAATTTTACAGAAATCTTTTTCAAATGAACTCTTTGCAGAATATCTCTTTTTACTCAAGAAAAATTACCGAAATTAGTAACACGATGGATTTCCTCCATTTCATCGCCACCTTTACGCCCTACCGAAGGTTTGTATAATGTATGACAAATCTTGTTTTCCCACCCAACATTGCCATCAGCTTGGCTTGAGAAGCTCTCCACGGAACTCAAGTCTCTGGACATAGCGGTAAATCGCTGTGTACATCATGCAAACTGCTAGGATATGTCTTGTCTATCTCCAAGACGTATCCTACCTTAGAATCAGCTGTCACAAATGAGAAATCCTTTAATCCCTCGATTTCTTTATCGGATAACCAACGGAATCCTTCAGTAGGGAGTAACTGTTGCATGATATTTCTGTATAAATTCTTAACATGTAACTTGTACTGAGTGATGTACTATTCATTCGCAGATTATTTCAGATTATTTGCCTGTGCGTGTTTACGTATGCACCGCTACAGTTGGGAAGCAGTTAGTGCTGCAATTCTAACAGTTCTTTTTCTTGGTACAAACGTGTTGCTTTCTAGTGTCCAGGAGATCTTCAGACTGGCTGACATAAAGCTTATTCCAAAAATTTCGTCCGCAGCTCGTGGTCGTGCGGTAGCGTTCTCGCTTCCCACGCCCAGGTTCCCGGGTTCGATTCCCGGCGGGGTCAGAGATTTTCTCTGCCTCGTGATGACTGGGTGTTGTGTGATGTCCTTACGTTAGTTAGGTTTAAGTAGTTCTAAGTTCTAGGGGACTGATGACCATCGATGTTAAGTCCCATAGTGCTCAGAGCCATTTGAACCAAAAATTTCAACTACTTCCTCTCTATGAATACAGACATCCTGTTTGACCATTTCATATCCGTATTTTGTTCTATTTTAAACATTAGTTCCATTTTTACGTTGTCTATGTACTTTTCGTTGTTTTTCCATATTTTCAACATTTTTTAGGTGTTTTCATATTTTCACGTACTATATGCAAATGTGCAAGTATATACAAGTGCACTTATTGCTTACATTACCCGGTGTGCGTTGCTAGTTTTACCATGCAACTGTGATACAGAGTCCTAACCTATCCATGTTATCTACAAACTGTACTTCTTCCTAACTTCCACATAACACTGTCAAAGTCAATGGCAAAACACACGCAAATAAATGTGTTGCTATGGAGGTGGAGTGTTGATTTGAACCCGTTATAAACACATAAAAACACACACACACATTCTCTGCCTCGTGATGACTGGGTGTTGTGTGATTTCCTTAGGTTAGTTAGGTTTAAGTAGTTCTAAGTTGTAGGGGACTGATGACCATAGATGTTAAGTCCCATAGTGCTGAGAGCCATTTGAACACACACACGCACACACACACACACACACACACACACACAAAAATGCAAATGGCTCTGAGCACTATGGGACTTAACATCTATGGTGATCAGTCCCCTAGAACTTAGAACTACTTAAACCTAACCAACCTAAGGACATCACATAACACCCAGTCATCATGAGTCAGAGAAAATCCCTGACCCCGCCGGGAATCAAACCCGGGAACCCGGCCGTGGGAAGCGAGAACGCTACCGCACGACTACGAGCTGCGGACACACACACACACACACACACACACACACACACACACATATATATATATATATATATATATATATATATATATATATATATTATATATCGTATCTGAATTTGGTGTATTTTACACATTTCCCAGTTTTTATCATACATGAAATTTTGATACAAGATATCTGTATTTATATAGAGGACAGAGTAGAACTTTGTAGCATAAACGCTCATTAAAAGTGTTTGGAGATCTCTTGGATACTTTCCTAGAAAGCTACAAGTTTGTCCCAGTGAAGAGAACTATCAGAATCACAGCATCGTCTGACTGAGGTACCTGCAATAAAGGTTGAGAGAGCTTGTAAATCACTTTGAAAATAGTACAGAGTTTTTTATTGCTACATATGGAGTAGTCGAAATCTGTGGCATAAGCACTATGGGAGGGACATGAGGTCACACATGCACTTGGTAATGAAAAAACATTATGTCGGTGGGATATGATGTAGACAGGAGCTGTAGGTCCTCAATGATACAGCCAGGTACGTAAAAGAGAGGGAGTGGCAATGCATATGCCTAAATGGAAAGATGGTACATTCTAGACAGGCATGGTGACAAGCCGGAATTGCCATACACCCACTAGTTCTGCGAGCATATGGAAATGGTAATGTTACTTATTTGGTTTCTGAATGCTGTGGTATTCTCTCGCAACACATGCAAGAGCAAGCCATATGTGTAGCAATGGTAAAATGTTTGGAGACAATGTAAATAGGCATGATTCCACAAACGAAAAGCAGTACACATGAGTAGCAGCGCAAAGACCATAAAGAGCATGTTGCTTACATTATGGGAAAGTGTACTTTCAGGGGCAATCCTATTCTTGTCTCTTGATTGACAGGTCCTTAACCTATTGTTCTGTTAAGTGCATTGTGATCCTCTGAAGACAATCCATCCGTCAAAGAACCCCCCCCCCCAACCCCCTCCTCCTTCCCCCACCCATCCAGTAACCCCCCTCACTAATACAAGCACACCTTTTATATCAAGCTAATTGACTAATTAATTAAGTTAATCAAATAATTGACCACTCCCCCTCACCTCTTCATCTGGTAACTGGCCGCAAAAAGACTCAGTTGGTTGGCCATTTGGCGGGAAATCGATTGCAGTGCATGGAACATTGCTTAAACAGTTTCTGGTAGACAAAGCAACATGTGGAATACTGTTTATTTAAAGAATTTATTTGATATGAGACGGTGTTTGGAATATAGTTTGTTTACTTATTTAAAGAATTTGGCAGGAAATCGACTGCAGTGTATGGAATATTGTTTAAACGGAAAAATGAAATGATCGTATGGCATTGTTGGCAGGGAGGCCCCATTCAGGGAAGCTTGCCCGCCGAGTGCAAGTATGGCATTGTTGGCAGGGAGGCCCCATTCAGGGAAGCTTGCCCGCCGAGTGCAAGTTTTGTTTCAGTCAACGCCACATTGGGCGACTTGCATGCCGGTGATGATGAAATGATGATGAGGACAACACAACACTCAGTCCACGAGCGGAGAAAATCTGCGACCCAGCCAGCAATCGAACCTAGGCCCACTGCATGGGAGGCAAGACGTTACCACTCAGCTAAGCAGGTGTACTATTGTTTAAACAGTTTCTGGTCGATAATGTAGTGTGCATAATATTATTTATTTAAACACTTTATTGGATACAACGCAGTGTATGGAATGTAGTTTATTTATTTACTTCAAGAATTTGGCAGGAAATCGATTGCAGTGTGTGGAGTATTGTTTCATCAACTTCTGGTAAACAAGGTAATGTGTGCTGTTGCATATTTAAGCCATTTATGGGATACAAGACAGTGTTTGGAGTATAGTTTACTTATTTACTTATACATTTTGAGGGCGACAAGGCGCTATAAACAGTTGCACTGCTTTTTTAAATCCAGATTGCATAAGGGATACCATCAAAATAACTCACCACACGTAATTACACTGTTAAAAATCTTTCGCGGCGACTGCAGGGCGTTGCACACCACGACGACCGATTCGCTATGCCTGCACGCACAGGCCACGCTACGCCCACTGAGGCCCAGTTGCTCACATACCACACGTCGTGCTAAGCCCCTAAAGGAAGCCCCAGATGGCGGCGACCCTCTGATATTGATACCTGAGAAATTCCTGCCGACAGACATGCTCTCTCAAGCAGCCGCGTCCTGTTGCCTGCACACACCGCCGACCACACTCGAACCGAACTGCAAACAAACCGGCGTTTACCTGGTAAACCACCAGCTCTAGATGACTTGGAAATATTCCCTCACTCTGTCAGATTGATTGACTAATGAACTAAATTGATCCCCTTTGTGTGGGGCAGTTTCTCCTTGCTTCGAATTGGTAGATACTTGGATTGGAATATTTGGCAGGATTCCACGACTGCACGGTTTCCAAACCTTACTCGATTTGTTTTCACTGTCCTCCTATCGGTGGATACTGACACAGTTAAGTCATTTTGTAGGAACTCCATTACGTTGGGGGTAGCTGAAAATTTCAAATTTCAAATGGTTCAAATGGCTCTGAGCACTATGGGACTTAACATCTGTGGTCATCAGTCCCCTACAACTTAGAACTACTTAAACCTAACTAACCTAAGGACATCACACACATCCATGCCCGATGCAGGATTCGAACCTGCGACCGTAGCAGTCGCGCGGTTATCGAATGAGCGCCTAGAACCGCGAGACCACTGCGGCCGGCTTCAAATTTCAGCTCATCTGCATGCTATGTTCTTAAACAACCTGCCGAGGGGTTGGGCTGGAGTGTGTGCTTACAATGCCACCACTGGAAACAATAAATTGATCAGTCGGGAATCTGACGTTGCTATTGGGTCCTTAACGCACTGCATCTCCTATTAGTTGCTTCTCTCTGCTACCTGTGGAAGGAGGAGGAACGGCCTGCTGTGTGATAGGATGAAGACAACATCAAATACCTCTGCAGGACAGGGTCCACTGCAGTGTATTGAGAAGCACTAAACATGACACATTTACACCGCGATCGAGTCCGTAGCAGTAGTTGTCACAGCTAGATGTCGGAGATCCTTGAATCACTTGCACATCACGCGCGCTGATATTCCAATGTTCACATGCAGAGCGCCAATCCTCTGAAGCTGCAACCACAACTGCAGTTGTGGATGCGCGTGTATGTCAGAATGCACCATCCCCAGTTATGGATGATATCCGGGGACGATAGGAATGGTTGAAAGAAGAATGTTATCAATATGTCAGGTGTCAACACTCGGCAGTGACCGGTACTTAATTTGCCACAGAGAATACACGCAACACACACGAATGTGGAACAACCCAATGCTTACTGAGCATTAGTTCGCTAATCAGTTATCCAGAGAGCACCGTCAATGCGACCTGCCCCTGCAGCTGCAGGCAGTAATCAACTGGCTGACCGGCCAGAACTTTTCTTTGTACTTGCCACTCATAAGAGTCTTAAGCCGGATATATTATTTTGTTCTAGCCACAGCCTATCATCGCCACATAGTCCCACACGCCAAACGGTTTCATCCTAAGAAACCAGCCACATATTTATCAATGTAGTTACAACTGAATTTTACTTTTGTACCCTTAACCTGATGACATTCGACAATGAGAGAAGTATCAGAAATACCACCTCCTGACAGCTGTGGCTCTGGTAATATCAATACCTATGCCCGTCTTATGACTGGAAACAATTTTCCACAAAACCCCTTCACCCTCCCTCACGGCTATCGATACACTAAAATCGAAATCTCCAACATCAAGTCCATATTTGCCTTGCGACCACACACAGTCATTTTCATTCTACATATCGGAACACTGACACAGTAACTTTACACCCCAACACAAACATTACAAGCTCGCCAATCACAGCGAATCTATCACACATCCCCGACTAAGCATAATACTTCGCCAATGACTGATTGCTGGTGGCTCCAAACAATACTAAGCAGAAATCCGCGACGGACTGACGTGCCTCCTTTGTTTTTCTTACGAGTAGCACCAGCGTCTCTTAGGAAGGCAGGTGGAATCGTCCTGTATGCGACTACGTGTTAAAAGCAACGCATAAAAAGTGGTCTAGGTTCTACCGCCACACACAAGAATCGCTAACAACAGCCATATTAAAAACTATACTTGCTTTATAAATCGAGCTATCATCTTTCTTTCAAATGAAGTGGTCTAAAAAACTATACATGCTTTTAAAATCAAGGTATAATATTGCTTCCGAATGAAGTGGTCTTCCACAAAAATACCGCGACACAGATATCGCAGGGTTGTGTTAAAAAATGCCAGCAGTGTAAGCTCATAACAGAATTTAGAAAGTTATTCGGCTAAGCATTGTGGTATGTCAATACTTGCAATTTCTCCATGCCACTGCTAGATACCTCCTACATTAACAAATAATTTTTTTCACTGCGTTATATATCGATACAATGTAGACAGTGTAACATGATCAAAAGTATCCGGACACCTGGCTGAAAATGACTTACAAGTATGTGGCGCTCTCCATCAGTAATGCTAGAATTCAATATGGATTTGGCCCACCCTTAGTTTCGAAGACAGTATCCTCTCTCGCAGGCATATGTTCAATTAGGTGCTGGGAGGTTCTTGGGGAATGGCAGCCAATTCTTCACGGACTGCTGCATTGAGGAGAGGTATCGATGTCGGTCGATGACGCGTGGCACGAAGTCAGCGAACCAAAACATCCCAAAGGTGTTCTATAGGATTCAGGTCAAGACTCTGTGCAGGCCAGTCCATTAAAGGGATGTCATTGCCGTGCAACCACTCTGCCACTGGCTGTGCATTTTTATCAGATGCGCCATCAAGTTGAAAGATGGAATAGCCATCCCAGACTTGTTCTTCAACAGTGTGAAGCAAGACGGTGCTTAAAACATCAATGTAGGCCTGTTCTGGATAGTTCCACGCGAAAAAAGGGGTGCAAGAACCCTCTTTGGAAAACACGACCACACTACAACACCACTGCCTCCGAATTTTACTGTTGGCACTACACACACTGGCAGATGACGTTCACCAGGCACTTTCCATACCCCCACCCTGTAATTGGATCGTCACATTGTACCCCGTTCTAGGCGCTACAGTCTGGAACCGCGCGATCGCTACGGTCGCAGGTTCGAATCCTGCCTCGGGCATGGATGTGTGTGATGTCCTTAGGTTAGTTAGGTTTAAGTAGTTCTAAGTTCTAGGGGACTGATGACCTCAAATGTTAAGTCCTATAGTGCTCAGAGCCATTTGAACCATTTTTGTATACCGTTATTCGTCACTCCGCACAACGTTTTTCCATTGTTTAATCGTCCAATGTTTACGCTCCTTACACCAAGCGAGGCGTTGTTTGGCATTTACCAGCGTGATCTGTGGCTCATGAGCAGCCGCTCGACCATGAAATGCAAGTTTCCTCATCTACCACCTAACTGACATAGTACTTGCAGTGGGTCCCGATGCAGTTTGGAATTCCTGTGTGATGGTCTGGATGGATGTCTGCCTATTACATATTACGACCCTCTTCAACTATTGGCAGTCTCTTGTCAGTCAACAGACGAGGTCGGCCTGTACACTTTTGTACTGTACGTGTCCCATCGTGTTTCCACTTCACTATTACATCGTAAACAGTGGACCCAGGGATGTTTAGGAGTGTGGAAATCTCGCGTACAGACATATGACACAAGTGACACCCAATCAGCTGACCATGTTCGAAGTCCGTGAGTTCTGCGGAGCGCCCCATTCTGCTCTCTCACGATGTCTAATCACTACTGAGGTCGCTGATACAACGCACCTGGCAGTAGGTGGCAGCACAATGCACTTAGTATGAGGAACGTATGTTTTTGTGGGGTCTCTGGATACTTTTGATCACATAGTGTATATCCACAGGGTAATAGCCGAGGGAGATTGATGGCGGACTGAGAATGATCACATACAATAGATGGTGTCCTATGGGAGGGATCACTAAAATATGCGTCTCTAGATTGAAGTTTTAAGAAATGTACAAAATGCTATGACCAGTACACTGACTTTTCAGATGTATAGTGTTACGCTTGCTGGTGGAAATGCAATCTGCGATTTGAAATCAAGTCTATCCATTCAACCACTTACTTCCGTAGGGTCCAAAGGAAAAATCTTTTAATGATTACAACCACTGGTGAATCATATTTGTGGCACTTTCATATCTCGAAACGAGTCACGTTTTTCGAACCTATGAGCTGGTTTTTTAGACACCTTGCAATTGTTCCGCAGTCTCTGCTTCGCGCTCCCTGCAGCTTTTCCCCATGTGATCGTTCCAGATTAAGTCGGAGCTGTACAGAAGTTAGAGAGCGCTATATCCAAGACCTTCTGCATACTGTGGAGAAAGAGGCTGAGCTGAGTTAATGCGAGGGGACTGTCTTTTGACCACTCAGTGGATACTGGAACATGTTGTTGTAGCTCCACCAACTGTATACGATGTGCAAGGCCAGTGCCAAACCAAGCTTTCTTCTGCAACACGAGGTAGCAGAAAAGATAATACCATGGTGTTTCTCATTGGAAAAATTAGAAAGACTCTACATCATATGGGAACTGGAAGAAGGACGAGGATTTTGCTATTGAATTGAGGTGCATCTCCAAACTACATACAGGTAGTGCAGGGTGAAGGAGATTGGTGTCTCTCAGCGTGCATTTATATTTATCACGCGAACAGTCTCAACATCCTCTTTATTTTGTACCACCCAACAGAGAAAAATTTCGAACTATACAAACTCTGCTAAATCACCTGCTAGATAGCTTGCTGAGATATTACCACGTTCTTCTATTCTGATATATCAAAAACAAATACTGTCTGCATGTTGGCATCGAGTATATGTGGCGATCCTATTAAATATGCAGGTGTTGATCCATTGGAGCAGATAGCCAGTGATTGAAGTATCATTGCCTGTACTGTAGGAGGATCAAATCCCACAGATTATCAATCACAAGACAGGGTCCCTGTGTTGTTGTTTGATACATTGTTTTTTCTGCTGTAACATATCCAAGCAGTGTATTACTATAATGCCATACATATTGTTTTTCTCCACCACAATGTCAAGTTCTGTGTCGGGTGGTAAACTGACATTAACATGGCTTTATCTACTGGCTGTCAATGAAAGCTGTACATCACATGGTGTAAACTGTGCTGCTCTCACAACACACAGAGACATAAAATACAGAGGCGGTGTTTGTTATTGACAAAAATGTGGTAGACATCGCAACATATGGAAACTGAAAAAGTTTGTGACATTGTGGAGAGTTTCCAAACAGCTGTTCAAAGGTGATGACATCTACATTTAATCTCATCTTCCACAGTAACAGAGTAGCAGATGTGTTGGTGTTCTGTTTAGATTGATTCCTTATATGGCAGTCATGTAAGCATCTCTTTTTCAATGCTGGCTATCTCTAGAAGGTGTTGCTCCCACAAAGACTCTCTCCATGTCAAAGAAGTGGTGTCAGCCAATCATTATGTGGTAATGAACAGCGTGCCAGTGGTTGGAGGGGATATGAAAGACACCATCAATGTAGTGTAATAAGCACTACAACTGATAGTGTGACAAATTTTAACAATTTTCTCAGTTTTTCTGTAATGCCAACCAGTGACACGACAGCATGCTTCCTAGTTTATGTATCATGTTAAAGCACTGCTCCACTACTTTCTATGTACCATATACTAGATTACAAATGTAGATAGATGGCTATACGGTATGTCCATTCATGGTTAATTCTCGTACAAATACACCAAAGTATGCCAGACAACATCATATATTGACATAGTTCATTATCTACCAATTTCTAGCTCTTCTATAATAATATGTAATTAATGATATCGATTGTCCATCTTTCTCTATGTGGATGGGAGTCATACAGTATTGACTAATTATTTGGATGAAGTTGGAGGTTCAAAGATCTCCCCACATTGTCTTTGACCAAACCTCCCTATAACAATGTCGCAGATTTAATTTGTAGCTGACCAGAAGTAGGAGGGTACTCTACCCACTACAGTCCAAGACTCGTGAAGGAACAGAGTGAGCTGAGTCCGTGACTGCTGTTGACCAGGGACTGCTCCAGATCACTTACTCATGGCACCTATCCAAGTGTACAAGATGTCTCCGGATGAGCGCTTGTCGACTAAGTTAGCACCCCTTATCGCTTTATAGTAGATATGTAACAGGTGATTAAGAAGAGCCATATGGTTTATGCATGACGGAGCTCCACACAGACGTAGTTTTAAACATTTTATGTAAATCAATTGTGCTATCAACTCTGGAGTATTGTTCTGGTGTATGGTGTCCAAGCCGAAAATATATTGGGAACAGAGAAATGATCATAGAATTTAAATACATTCCAAGTGATACACGTTTCTGCACTTACACTCGCTATAATGCTAGATCGGCGTGTTTTCCGACCGATTAATTATATGGCGTGCAAATGCTGTCAGTATTGTCAAATAAGAAAAACATTGCTAGCATATGGCATACATTCTCCCTGCAAGGTTCTCTATGATAAACTATGATGACAAACTGTAAGGTGATAAAACAACTACCTTGCACATAAAAAAACATCGATTCTTTGTAACACAAACATTACATATGTTTCTGGAGGTGTATGACCCCTGCTGTTTACAAAGTTCAAGCCCAATTACTGCTCAGAAATTTTGATATGTTCACCAACAGTATTATAAAATGATTGTTGGCAGCCTAAAATTCATACAAATAAACAGTGACATCTTACAAGGGAATGAACACCATGATGAGCAGCCAGAGGAGATGTAACAGTTTTGTCACTGGTTACCCAGGCCGGGGTAACCTTCCTCTTGCGCACAGAAGTCATGGTGTGACGTCAGGTTGTATTGCTCGTGTGCAGGATACTATTGCCTTTTCGCCTCGACGCCACATCGATAGAGTGTCTCCTCTTCCCACTATTAAGGCGTGTACATGTAGTATCAACCTGCTCTCCTCCTACACAACGCGCGATTTCATTGATTTTCCTCAGTACTCATTTCATGGTACTTTCCTCTAATTTTATGTATTCTCAGTAAATTTTCATACTTTTACTAGGTTTTCGTGATTTTACATATTTTATTGTATTTCCCTCAATGTTTACGTATTTCGCATCAATTTTTCGTGATTATACCAGGTTTTCCTTTACTTATACTGATTTCATGTCATTTTTCATTTTTTCCCCACAGTTTTCCATTGTTTACGGTCACACTGCTGACATACCCATGTGCTGTTTGATTTTCTACAAGAATAATTGTGCATCTTATATACCAACCTACTAAAAAATCCTGAGAGTCATCCTTTCCCCCATGATCAACATACATGCACTTTGGATAGCTCGAACATGGAAAGTATAATGACAGTTGCTTTGTACCTATATAAAAGTGAAGACTCGATTTATGTCCAAGATACGACAGAAATTGAGTACTTCGAATACATTATCGTTCGTCTAGAGGAGGGCATTGAAACAGGTTTTCCATCGATGAACATGATCCATCACATACATGTTGAAAGCCCTCTGCTGAAAGTTCACCTTTGTACAGCTGTTTCGAAACGCTGCACAATGTCACAGACTTTTCAGTTTCGATATGCTGCGATGTCTTCCACATTCTTGTCAATAACGAACACTGCCTCTGTCTTTTATGCCAACTGTGCTGTGTGTTGTGGGAGCAGCACAGTTTACACCAAATGATGTACAGCCTTCAGTGACAGCCAATAGGCTGAGCCGTGTTAATGTCAGTTTACTACCGAACACAGAACTCGACGTTTTGGTGGAGAAAAACAATGAGTATGACACTGTATGCAGGCTAGTCATACACTGCTAGGATGTATTACAGCAGAAAAAACAATGTATCAAACAACAACACAGGGACCCTGTCTTGTGATCGATAGTCTGTGGGATATGGTCCTCCTACAGTACAGGCAATGAAACTGTGCACTGGCGTGTGCAAGCGACTTCAGTCACTGGCTATCTGCTCCAATGGATCAACACCTGCATATTTAATAGGATCGCCACCTATACTCGATGCCAACATGCAGACAGTATTTGTTTTTGATATATCAGAATAGAAGAACGTGGTAATATCTTAGCAAGTTCTCTAGCAGGTGATTTAGCAGAGTTTTTATAGTTCGCAATTTTTCTCTGTTGGATGGTACAAAATAATGAGGATGTTGAGATTGTTTGCGTATGAATGCACCCTGAGAGACACCAATCTCCTTCACCCTGCACTGCCTGTATGTAGTTAGGAGATGCCCCTCAATGCAATAGCAAAATTCTCGTCCTTCTTCCAGTTCCCATGTGATGTAAGGTCTTTCTAATTTTCTCGGTAAAAAACACCACTGTATTATCTTTTCTGCTACCTCATGTTACAGAAGAAAGCTTGGTTTGGCACTGGCCTTGCACATCGTATACAGTTGGTGGAGCTACAACAACATGTTCCAGTATCCACTGAGTAGTCAAAACACAGTCCCCTCGCATTAACTCAGCTCAGCCTCTTTCTCCACAGTATGCAGAAGGTCTTGGATATAGCGCTCTCTAACTTCTGTACAGCTCCGACTTAATCTGGAGCTGCAGGGAGCGCGAAGAAGAGACTGAGGGACAGTTGCAAGATCTAGAGCGACTGTCTACAAAACCACACTGCAGTTTTGTTGTACGAGGTTCTTAGCAAATAGATTTTAAAAAACGTGACTCATTTCGAGATACGAGTGTGTCACAATATGACTCACCAGTGGTTGTAATCATTAAAAGACGTTTACCCCTCCACTTTTGATCCGTTAATACACACCCTGTGACCACTATCTATATTCAATGTCACGGTATTTGTGTGGCAGACTACTTCGTTCAGAATGAACTGTAGATTAAAACTGAAGAAACTGCGAAAAGGTGGCAATTTAAGGAGATGGGACCTGGATAAACTGACTAAACCAGAGGTTGTACAGAGTTTCAGGGAGAGCATAAAGGAACAATTGACAAGAATGGGGAAAGAAATACAGTATAAGAAGAATGGATAGCTTTGAGGGATGAAGTAGTGAAGGCAGCAGAGGATCAAGTAGGTAGAAAGACGAGGGCTAATAGAAATCCTTAGGTAACAGAAGAAATACTGACTTTAATTGATGAAAGGAGAAAATATAAAAATGCAGTAAATGAAGCACGCAAAAAGGAATACAAACGTGTCAAAAATGAGATCGGCAGGAAGTGCAAAATGGCTAAGCAGGGATGGCTAGAGGATAAATGTAAGGATGTAGAGGCTTACCTCACTAGGGGTAAGATAGATACCGCCTACAGGAAAATTAAAAGAGACCTTTGGAGAAAAGAGAGCCACTTGTATGAATATCAAGAGCTCAGATGGAAACCCAGTTCTAAGCAAAGAAGGGAAAGCAGAAAGGTGGAAGGAGTATATAGAGGGTCTATACAAGGGCGATGTACTTAGGGCAATATTATGGAAATGGAAGAGGATGTAGATAAACATGAAATGGGAGATACGATACTGCGTGAAGAGTTTGACAGAGCACTGAAAGACCTAAGTCGAAACAAGGCCCTAGGAGTAGACAACATTCCATTAGAACTACTGACAGCCTTGGGAGAGCCAGTCCTGACAAAACTCTACCTTCTGGTGAGCAAGATGTATGAGACAGGCGAAATACCCTCAGACTTCAAGAAGAATGTAATAATTCCAATTCCAAAGAAAGCAGGTGTTGACAGATTTGAAAATTACCGAACTATCAGTTTAATATGCCACGGATGCAAAATACTAACACGAATTATTTACAGACGAATGGAAAACCTGGTAGAAGCCGACCTCGGGGAAGATCAGTTTGGATTCCGTAGAAACACTGGAACACGTGAGGCAATACTGACCCTACGACTTATCTTAGAACCTAGATTAAGAAAAGGCAAACCTACGCGTCTAGCATTTGTAGACTTAGAGAAAGCTTTTGACAATGTTGACTGGAATACTCTCTTTTAAATTCTGAAGGTGGCAGGGGTAAAATACAGGGAGCGAAAGGCTATTCACAATTTGTACAGAACCCAGAAGGCAATTATAAGAGTCGAGGGACATGAAAGAGAAGCAGTGGTTGGGAACAGAGTAAGACAGGGTTGAAGCCTCTCCCCGATGTTATTTAATCTGTATATTGAGCAAGCAGTAAAGGAAACAAAAGAAAAATTCCGAGTAGGTATTGAAATTCATGGAGAAGAAGTAAAAGCTTTGAGGTTAGTCGATGATCACATTGTAATTATGTCGGAGATCGCAAAGGACCTGAAAGAGCAGTTGGACAGTGTCTTGAAAGAAGAGGAACATTAATAAAAGCAAAACTCGGGTGATGCTGAGGGAATTACATTAGGAAATGAGACACTTAAAGTAGTAAAGTAGTTTTGCTATTCGGAGAGCAAAATAACTGATGATGGTCGAAGTAGAGAGGATATAAAATGTAGACTGGCAATGGCAAGGAAAACGTTTCTGAAGAAGAGAAATTTAACATCGAGTATAGATTTAAGTGTCAGGAAGTCGTTTCTGAAAGTATTTATATGGAGTGTAGCTATGTATGGAAGTGAAACATGGACGATAAATAGTTTAGACAAGTAGAGAATAGAAGCTTTCTAAATGTGGTGCTACAGAAGAATGCTGAAGATTAGATGGGTAGATCACATAACTAATGAGGAGGTATTGAATAGGATTGGGGAGAAGAGAAGTTTGTGGCACAACTTGACTAGAAGAAGGGATCGTTTGGTAGGACACGTTCTGAGGCATCAAGGGATCAGCAATTTAGTATTGGAAGGCAGCGTGGAGGGTAAAAATCGTAGAGGGAGACCAAGAGATGAATACACTAAGCAGATTCAAAAGGATGTAGACTGCAGTAGGTACTGGGAGATGAAGCAGCTTGCACAGGATAGAGTAGCATTGAGAGCTGCATCAAACCAGTCTCAGGACTGAAGACCACAACAACAACAACCATACCTTGATTTATAAAGCATGTACAGTTTTTATCATGGGTTATGTTAGCGATACTTGTGCGTGTCTGTGGAACCAAGACCACTTTTTATGCAGGACGATAGTAATATGATCGCTGCGATCGTGTTTCTATAATGTAGTCGCTGATAAGACGATTATATCTCTGTTCCTAAGAGACACTGGTACCACTCGCATAAAAAACAAATGGCGCATGTCTATCCATCGTGAAATTTAGATCAGTATTATTTGGTGGCACCTGCAATCAGTTACTGGCGTAGTACTGCACTTAGTAGGGGATGTGTGATAGATTCATTGTGATCGGCAGGCTTATAAAGTTTGATTTAGGATGTAGAGTTATTGTGGTCATTTTTTCAACAAATACAATGAAAATGACTGTGCGGTCGTAAGGCAGGTATGGATTTGACGTGGGAGGTAGGCATTTCAACATACCAATAGCCGTAAGGGGGTATGAAGGATTTTTTGTGGTAAATTATGTGCAGTCTTATAAAATGGATATAAATATTGATGTTTCCAGACCCCCAGAAGTCAGGAGGAGGTACTTCTGTTACATCGCTCACTGGCGAACGTCATCAAATTTGGGGGTGCAATCGTAATATTTAATTACAGTTACCATGATAAATATGTCCTAGGGAGACACCATTTGGCGTGTTGGAGCGCGTGTCAGAGGTAGCCTGTGCCTGGAATGAATGGATATTTCCATTTTAAGATTCTCGTAGGTGGCAGGTACAAAGAAAAGTACCGGGCCATTCGCTAGTCGGCTATTGCACGTAGCTGCAGGGACTGGTCCCAGCGGCGGCTCTCTCCTTATTGGCATAATAATACCCATTACGCACTGCGGTGACTTCGTGTTTGCGTGTGTTGCATGTATTCTCTGTGGAAAATTTAGCGATTCACTATCGATCACTGCCAAGTGATCGCACTGGAATTCCTGCTACACCAATCATCCCAAGATGCCCTCCATGGATAGAGCTGGTGCATGCTGACATACATGCGCGTCCATGACTACGGGTGTGGTCTTGGCGTCAGTGGATTGGCGCGGTGTGTGTGGACATCAGGATATGAGTGCATGGGATGTGCGAGTGTTTCAGCGATCTCCGACATCTAGCCATGACAACTACTGCAACCGAGTGGATTGTGATTTAAGCGTGTCATATTTAGTGCTTCTCAATACACTGCAGTGGACTCTGTCCTGCAGAGGTATTTGGTGTTGTTATCTCTATCCTATCATACAGTAGGCCCTCCTCCTCCTCCTCCTTCCAAATTCAGCAGAGAGGAATTCTATAGCACTTTAAATAAGCAATCGCGATCTCACATTAGTGATTGATAGCGATCTCCAACATCTATTACTGCTACGGATTGCATCGTGGTGTAAGTGCGTCGTGTTTAGTGCTTCCCAATACATCACACAGGACTCTATCTTGCAGATATATTTGTTCTTGCTGTCTCTATCCTATCATGGAGTAGTCCCTTCCTCCTCTTTCCAAATGTAGCAGAGAGAACTAACTTAGTGGTTATAGAGAACTTTAAAAACCCAAATGCAATATCAAATTGCTGATTGATCAATTTATTCTTTCCAATATTGGTATTGCGAGCACACACACCAATCCATCAGATTGTTTTAGGATGTAGCATGCTGAAATTTGACATTGTCAGCTACCTGCAACATAATGAACTTTCTACAAAATTATCTAACTGTGTTGGTATCCATAGATATGAAGCAAAGGAAAACAAATGGAGTAGGTTTTGGAATCTGGGATGTTGCAGTATTCCAATTCTAATATCCACTAAAGAAAGCAAAGAGAAACTGTCCCACTCAAAGGGTATTGATTTAATTAAGGAGTCAATCAACCCGATAGGGTTAGGGAATATTTACAAGAAGATATCCACAGCTAGGGATTTAAAGATAAACACTAATTTGTTTGCTGTTCTGTCCAAGCATAACCGACGGCGTGTGCTGGCCCAGCAGTGGCATGTGACAGGACGTGGCTGCGAGAATTTCACAGGTATCGATATCAAAGGGTTGCTGCCAGCTGATGCTTTTGTTCAGGGATTAGTGCGGCATCTGATCTGTCAGTCACAGGGCCTGAGCAGGCATAGTGCGGCTTGCACATGTGAGAACAGCAAATTGGTTGGCCTGATGCACAATGCCCTGTGGTTGGTGCAAAAGATTTTTTAATGGGGTACATACATGTGGTTAGTTATGTTGACTGTATTCCTTGTGTGGTCAGGATAAAAAGTGCGACAACTGTTTAAATATTCCATACTCCCTTTTTGCTTTCAAAATGTTTAAGTAAACAGTATGCTATTCAGTGTAGTCAACTGACCAACAAATTCCTTAAATAAATAAATAAACTGTATTCCATACACAGCCTTGCATCCAATAAATTGTTTAAATAAACATTACACACAATGCTTTGTATACCACGAACTGATTAAAAAATATTCCTTATACTGCAATCAATTTCCCTCCAAATTGCCAGTCAACTGAGTCTTATTCTCATCAATTTCCGGACTGGGGAGTGGGGAAAGGAGTTAATTACTCGATTCATTTAATTTATTAGACAATTAATTTGATATCAAGGGTGTGCTTGTATTGGTGAGGGTAGTTCCTAGGTGGATGGGGGGGGGGGGAAGAGGAGGGGTAGGGGAGAGGCTGTTTCCCAGAAGTATGGATTATCACCTGGGGGTCGTAATCCACCCAGCAGAACTACAGGTTAAGGACCTGTCAATCAGAAGAGAACAAAAGGTTCGTGTCTGAATGTATTCTTGGCACTGATGTGGGCATCACTCACTAACAAACTGTACTTGTGCTTTCTTTGTCCTACTACTCACATGGACCCCATGTTGACCCTACTACAGATGACATCACGAGAAGTTCTCTGATAGAGGATAAAAGGGCTTTGTGTACAGCACAGGTGGCATACAGTTTTCTATATGACTTATATTAACACCTAGTACTACTGCTCGGCATTCATCTAATTTTTTCAACAAATTCTCTTACTTTCACCATTTTTCCTCTTGTTCTCTCTGACAGTAGCAGTTGTGGGGAATGTACTGCTTTCGATTAACATACAGTTGATTTATTTGAAAATTTAACACACAGTGTGGAAAAGTCAGGAAATGGAGTCAGCTCGACTGCCGCCCATGTGCCACCAGTATTGTGTGCAACGTTATGTGTGCCGCTGCGGAACTGACGAGGCGTCTCAGTAACCTTTACTATACACCTGCAAGCTCCAGTCACCGTCTTATGGTTTTTGATATTTAACATTTTACCATTGCGCATTATTTAAAAAAATAATTAGACAGACACTGTTATAAGTAGATATGGGCGTCGTTAAAATGATTTTCGTCCCTTAAATGCACTTTCGTTTGCAGAGAAACACTATCCATGTTGTTGTTGATGTTGTTGTGGTCTTCAGTCCTGAGACTGGTTTGATGCAGCTCTCCATGCTACTGTATCCTGTGCAAGCTTCTTCATCTCCCAATACCTACTGCAACCTACATCCTTCTGAATCTGCTTGGTGTATTAATCTCTTGGTCTCCCTCTACGATTTTTACCCTCCACGCTGCCCTCCAATACTAAATTGCTGATCCCTTGATGCCTCAGAACGTGTCCTACCAACCGATCCCTTCTTCTAGTCAAGTTGTGCCACAACTCCTCTTCTCCCCAATTCTATTCAATACCTCCTCATTAGTTATGTGATCTACCAATCTAACCTTCAGCATTCTTCTGTAGCACCACATTTCGAATGCTTCTATTCTCTTCTTGTCTAAACTATTTATCGTCCATGTTTCTCGTCCATACATGGCTACACTCCATACAAATACTTTCAGAAACGACTTCCTGACACTTAAATCTATACTCGATGTTAACAAATTTCTCTTCTTCAGAAACGCTTTCCTTGCATTGCCAGTCTACATTTTATATCCTTTCTACTTCGACCATCATCATTTATTTTGTTTCCCAAATAGCAAGACTCTTTTACTACTTTAAGTGTCTCATTTCCTAATCTAATTCCCTCAGCATCACCCGACTTAATTCGACTACATTCCATTATCCTCGTTTTGCTTTTGTTGATGTTCATCTTATACCCTCCTTTCAAGACACTGTCCATTCCGTTCAATTCCTCTTTCAAGTCCTTTGCTGTCTCTGACAGAATTGCAATGTCATCGGCGAACCTCAATGGTTTTATTTCTTCTCCATGGATTTTAATACCTAATCCGAACTTTTCTTTTGTTTCCTGTACTGCTTGCTCAATATACAGATTGAATAGCATCGGGGAGAGGCTACAGCCCTGTCTCACTCCCTTCCCAACCACTGCTTCCCTTTCACGTCCCTCGACTATTATAACTGCCATCTCGTTTCTGTACAAATTGTAAATAGCCTTTCGCTCCCTGTATTTTACCCCTGCCACCTTCAGAATTTGAAAGAGGGTATTCCAGCAACATTGTCAAAAGCTTTCTCTAAGTCTACAAATGCTAGAAACGTAGGTTTGCCTTTCCTTAATCTTTCTTTTAAAATAAGTCGTAGGGTCAGTATTGCCTCACGTGTTCCAACATTGTTACGGAATCCAAACTGATCTTCCCTGAGGTCGGCTTTACCAGTTTTTCCATTCGTCTGTAAAGAATTCGTGTTAGTATTTTGCAGCCGTGACTTATTAAACTGATAGTTCGGTAATTTTCACATCTGTCAACACCTGCTTTCTTTGGGATTAGAATTATTATATTCTTCTTGAAGTCTGAGGGTATTTTACCTTTCTCATACATCTTGCTCACCAGAAGGTAGAGTTTTGTCAGGACTGGTTCTCCCAAGGCTGTCAGTAGTTCTAAAGGAATGTTGTCTACTCCCGGGGCCTTGTTTCGACTTAGGTGTCTCAGTGCTCTGTCAAACTCTTCACGCAGTATCATATCTCCCATTTCATTTTCATCTACCTCCTCTTCCGTTTCCATAATATTGTCCTCAAGAACATCGCCCTTCTATAGACCCTCTATATACTCCTTCCACCTTTCTGCTTGTAAGGTGTCAGGCAAATCCAACACCTTCCATCAAAACCCTGACATGATAAGCAAATCCAGTAGTATGTCACATAGCTCCGAATAAATCGTGACATTAAATTAACCAAAGTAATACCAGTAACGAGTGAGCAAATGGAATACCACAGACTAACACAAGAATGCCAAAATGCATGTCATACCTTCCCACAGTGAGACAGATGCAGTTCCAAGGGGAGAAACGAGAACAGAAGCCGAGAGCAGAACCGTGTTAAGCTAGAAGGCCCTACGATAAGGGACGGACACCCACGTCGCCAGCTAACCACCAGGACCATCCCACAGCACATGTTAGAGCTAGAGCCCTCCAGAAGAACAGTATAGATCTTACGATAACACTAAAAGGGCCACACCAGCCACAAGTTTTAGCGTGAGACTTTTTCGCGTCTCTGTTACGTTGCAAACGTTAAAAACGTTTCCCCACCACGAAAAGTAACCACCAGGACCACCCCCCAGCCCATGTTAAAAGGTAGAGCCCTCCAGAAGAACAGTATAGATCTTACCATAACACTAAAAGGGCCACACCAGCCGCAAGTATTAGCGTGAGACTTTTTCGCGTCTCTGTCACGTTGCAAACGTTAAAAACGTTGCCCCACCACGAAAAGTAACTACCAGGACCACCCTCCAGCCCATGTTAAAAGCTAGAGCCCTCCAGAAGAACAGTATAGATCTTATGATAACACTAAAAGGGCCACACCAGCTGCAAGTTTTAGCGTGAGACTTTTTCGCGTCTCTGTTACGTTGGAAACGTTAAAAACATTGCCCCACCACGAAAAGTATAATGTTGCTCATTGGATAGACAGAATTTTTGTAGGCGGAGCTTAAGGTTAACATTGAGACCCTGATTGGTCAGATGTAAACACAGCCAGATAGTTTTTTTTTTAAACCGACTTCGGTAAATTGTAGTAAGGAGAAGTTAGGAGAGAGTTGCTTCCGAGACGGCGAGATGCATGGAGCTGCGCCGGCCGCCGCCCCCTGACGAACACCGACAAGGTAATGAACGCACACGATCCCATATTTTTGAGTACATAAGGCTTCACTCAGGACTGCAGAAGTCTCATCTGTTACATCCCCTTTTTACGTAATACTAGTGTCGATCGTCAATTGAAGCTCATGGTATTCACATTTGCTACGTAAGTTAAAATCTGAAACGCGATGATTTTTCTGTTATATAATTATTGAGAAGCCACATCAGCCACTGTAATTTACGACAAGTTAGATATGTAATTAAAGATAATCGAGGGTCACTGTAGACCATTTTGATAGTTTTCTCTTTTGTGAAACTTAATTTAAACCTAGATTATAGGTGTGATATGGCATAGGTCATCCTTCGATCCATTGTAGAACTTGGAAACCCATTCAGGGAATATTCGTTCACATTTTTGTTGACGCAGTTGGTTTTTATCATCCTGTATTAAAACATCTCCTTTTATCAATAGTGCAATTTATAAACAATGTTTTGTAAGTAGAATAAAATTTCCACTGGTAAACTTAACTGCTTTTTCGACGTTATTTTACCAGCTAACTAAAAATAGGAAAGCCTTGAACCCCTTCCACTAAATTTAGTTAGTACTAAGATTCTTTTACAGGGAGTGCAGTGGAGCAGACGCTGAAATCATTAAGTATTTGATTATATCATCGCTAGTCTCACTGAACTCTTCTGAAGTCTACATGTCATGTGTGGTCTGGCGTCTCCTTACCAGAAACAGGTCCCAGGTTCAAACTAGTCAATTCCCTAAAAAACACGCTCAGAGCGTCGTTGCGCGAAAGTGGTAGGGAGACACGACTTAGAAAAAACAGAAACCACGCAGAATGTTAGATGCTTTCCCTTCTTTGCTTAGAACTGGGTTTCCATCTGAGGTCTTTATGTTCATGCAAGTGGTTCTCTTTTCTCCAGAGGTCTCTTTAATTTTCCTGTAGGCAGTATCTACCTGACCCCTCGTGAGATAAGCCTCTACATCTTTACATTTGTCCTCAAGCCATCCCTGCTCAGCCATTTTGCTCTTCCCGTCGATTTCATTTTTGAGACGTTTGTATTCCTTTTTGCCTGTTTCACTTACTGCATTTTTGTATTTTCTCCTTTCATCAATTAAATTCTGTATCTCTTCTTTTACCCAAGGATTTCTACTAGCCCTCGTCTTTTGACCTACTTGATCCTCTGCTGCCTTCACTATTTCATTTCTCAAAGCTACCCATTCTTCTTCTACTGTATTTCTTTCCCCCATTCCTGTCAATTGTTCCCTTATGCTCTCCCTGAAACTCTGTACAACCTCTGGTTCTTTCAGTTTATCCAGGTCCCATCTCCTTATATTCCTACCTTTTTGCAGTTTCTTCAGTATTAATCTACAGTTCATAACCAATAGATTGTGGTCACAGTCCACATCTGTCCCTGGAAAAGTCTTACAATTTAATATCTGGTTCCTAAAGCACTGTTTTACCATTACATAATCTATCTGAAACCTTCTAGTATCTCCAGGGTTCTTCCATATATACAGCCTTCTTGCATGATTCTTGAACCAAGTCTTAGCTATGATTAAGTTATGCTCTCTGCAAAATTCTACCAGGCGGCTTCCTCTTTCATTTCCTAGCCCCAATCCATATTCACCTACTACGTTTCCTTCTCTTCCTTTTCCTACTGTCGAATTCCAGTCACCCATGACTATTAAATTTTCGTCTCCCTTCACTACCTGAAAAATTTCTTTTATCTCATCATACATTTCATCAATTTCATCGTCATCTGCAGAGCTAGTTGGCATATAAACTTGTACTACTGTAGTAGGCGTGGGCTTCGTATCTATCTTGGCCACAATAATGCGTTCACTATGCTGTTTGTAGTAGCTTACCCATACTCCAATTTTTTTATTCATTATTAAACCTACTCCTGCACTACCCCTATTTAATTTTGTATTTATAACCCTGTATTCACCTGACCAAAAGTCTTGTTCCTCCTGCCACCGAACTTCACTAATTCCCACTATATCTAACTTTAACCTATCCATTTCCATTTTTAAATTTTCTAACCTACCTGCTCGATTAAGGGATCTGACATTCCACGCTCCGATCCGTAGAACGCCAGTTTTCTTTCTCCTGATAACGACGTCCTCTTGAGTAGTCCCCGCCTGGAGATCCGAATGGGGGACTATTTTACCTCCGGAATATTTTACCAAGAGGACGCCATCATCATTTAGTCATACAGTAAAGCTGCATGCCCTCGAGAAAAATTGCGGCTGTAGTTTCCCCTTGCTTTCAGCCGTTCGCAGTACCAGCACAGCAAGGCCGTTTTGGTTAGTGTTACAAGGCCAGATCAGTCAATCATCCAGACTGTTGCCCCTGCAACTACTGAAAAGGCTGCTGCCCCTCTTCAGGAACCACACGTTTGTCTGGCCTCTCAACAGATACCCCTCCGTTGTGGTTGCACCTACGGTACGGCTATCTGTATCGCTGAGGCACGCAAGCATCCCCACCAACGGCACTATCCATACAAAAAGGAAATTTCTTTGCACTCTGCCCATGGCCCTCATTTATCCACGCCGCAGTAGTGTACCGATTATTGAATTACAAGCAGATCCTCACTTATAGGGTGTTTATAAAAGTGCTGCCATCTTTTGCTATCAGAATGAATAATCGACTAAACTACGTTTGACAGGCAGATGTTTTAACGAATCTTGCCTCCTCAGAACTTGCATGTGCTAACCGAATTGTTTGATGCTGCATAAATTTTGCCCAGTCTTACGTTCAGTTTCGTACTTAAATTACATATTTCTTATCTACAGATGTTTCTGAACATATTTGCTTGCCAAAAACTATTTTTCTGTTAACTTTTTCTTATTACTCATCTCGATCAGTTTCGTAATATTGATCCCATAACATGAAAATTAACACCCACAACTGTCAACTTTGATCAAAAACAAATTTACAGCAAATATAATATTGTTATGCTTAGATTTGCATGAAAACAAAATTTCTGTCTTCAGTTATAATTTTTTTGATTTTATTATCGATAATGAAATCGCTTTTACCAAATAACAGGAAACGTCTATTCTTCATATTGTCAAAATTTGTAACCTTTGTTATTGACCATCATAAATCTTCATATAAATAATTATTTTCGGGAAAAACATGTAAATTTAATCTGAAAAACAGTTTGAATTAAGACGGTAATGTTACTTCTTATTTGGACTGTATACCGTTTAGAAGGTAAAGGAAGCTGTGTTCGTAATATAACTATTAATTTTTGGAGCCAACTGCGTCAAAATGGGTTTAGCATCTATTGAGATTGGTACATGTTGTTCTTTTGTACGGCTAAAACTAGTTATACAATGTTTATTTGAAAAGTGTCAAATACGCGATGGTATATTAGGTTTTGAGAATATGCAAATAAAAGAAGAAAATGCTTAAAAACAATATAATGTTCGAGCGACTTGTCAGTTAAAGGACCCTGGACAAAATCTTTGCGGCTGGTCCCGGCGGTGGTTGGAGTCCTCCCTCGGACATGGGTGTGTGTGTTTGTCCTTAGGATAATTTAGGTTAAGTAGTGTGTAAGCTTAGGGACTGATGACCTTAGCAGTTAAGTCCCATAAGATTTCACACACATCTGAACATTTTTTTTTTTTTCTTGACAGAATCTTTTCAACAGGTTATACAGGAACAAAGGAATCAGCCATGACACTGAAACCAACTTTGATAGATAAGTATTACTTATCTCCAAATATAATGCATATGATCTTACTATGCATTTTAACATCGTTTAAATTCTGAGACAGTTATTAGAACTTAATTCAACCTCACAAGCGTTCTTGTTTGGTATAAGATACAACACGAAACTGTCTATGACATTAAATGGACATAATGTTACGTATATACAGTATATACAGATAATATAAGTATTGGAGCAAAGTACATGTGGTAACTGTTATTCCAATTACGCAAATGGACAGCTAATAGCGTTTTCAGGCCAGATGATGGTCTGATCCTAGAACGAATACGGTCGCGTCTAAAAGAATATACAGCTACAGCTGTGTATTGCATAATGCAGTTCTTAACACACTTCTCCATAAAACAGTCAAATAACACATTACACTGATATGATGTAAACAGAAATTTATTATGTACAATGAAACATTATAAATGCAGGTATGTCATAAAACATTTATGGTACTGTTGTAATGTGTACACACAAATTATCTGAAAATATTGTATTTAACGTTTTGATAGTAACATCTAGCTTCTAATATAGGTAACAATTTGAGGATGATAAAGATGTTCGAAATTAGTCACTAATAAAAACATTATTTGGAACTCTGATGGCGACCTCAATTAAGAAATTAAAATCATATATTTTCCCTGATCTGTAGGGTGAATTTTACAAAAATTTATGTACGAATCTAGGTACTGCATGTAGAAAAATGTATTTTTATTGTGTTTATAATGTCATATTCACACCTTTTTTTAGTAATACGTCATATTTAGGCCAACGTTTGCAATAACTTTGCCAACTTTGGCCAGAAATGCTTACATTTGTCATATCTTCAAGCAGGCAAGAATAAACCATGAAAATGCTGTCTAAAATATTCTCGGACTTCTTGCCCTGTCAGTTCAGGGTAAAACCTCAAGCTTTCGACAGTTATCTCCATCGTCTTACTCACGAGCAACTGACTGAAAATTGCAGCTGCGGTGGCCTTGTGTAGCCAAACGACGGCTTCTGATTGGTCATTAACTACTCGCGCTGCCGCAAATGGTGTCAACGTCTGCGCTGGTGGTGCCACCACTCCCGCCATTGCGTAAACACTGTGACAACATCTCTGGCTCACCTCTGCACGGAGAGTTCGCCTCAAGGCACCGTTGAGATTATATCCGCCGTCACGGTTAAAGATTATCTCACGTTTTCTTATTTCTAGAGCCTTTTTAATCACAGAGTGCCATTATGTGGAAGCCAGGGACAAAACTTTTGTTTCGTCAAACAGGATTTTATTTTTGTTTGCGAGGCTGTGCTCAACAATTGCAGATTTCTCCAGTTCTCGATTTTTAATATGCCGCTGATGTTCTGCACAGCGGTCGGAAACGGTGCGGATGGAGAATGTTTTATACAACAGTGCCTTCGCAAAAGACGCCTTTCTCACATGAAAATGTTCCTCAGTGGACAATGTTTCAGGCGATATAATCATAAATAAACAAACCAGTTACTATAAAGCTTTATTTATGAGAACTGTAGTAGACAAGCAGACACACTAGTCAGTTTGCTGACATAAGATGTCGTTGCAGAAGGTCGGCAAAATGCTGCCGAAGCCAACAAAGGCGGCTTTCGAAGTAATAAACATAGCACATGTGGTCACACTATTCGGTTTGAATACAAACTCAGTCTGGTTCAACATGCCACAAGTTAAGTGCTCCGACAGCATGAAGTTGCGACGTTTTGTTCGTGATTTTGGAGAGAAGTTCTTCGGCTCTCGCGGGGAAATGTTTTTTTGTAAACTATGTGAAAAAATTAGTGCACAAAAGCGTTTTAATATGCAATGGCGATGTAATACCGCCATACACAGCAGCTGTGTGAAGAGAATGCTGAAAAAAAACAGCACAAAAACGCTGTTATTTGAGCAGACAGACCAATCTTCAACCGTGCAATCATTCTTCTAGGACTTGAGTGAGATGACGTTGTCTCAAAAATCCCATTGAAGAAGCTGCAGAATTCACAGTTCAGACAGTTCGTAACGAAGTACACAACACATCCATTTCCAAATGAATCTACGTTGAGCAGATTTATACGTGTGTTACAAGGATGTGCTCAACAAAATACGAATTAGTGTTGCCGAACTCACAAGGTGTGGATGTCCTTAGATGAAACCACTGATGTGCATGGGAGTTATATTGCAAATGTTGTTGGTGGTTGTAATGGTGGTTGGATTACGTAACCATTACGAAACCTCACCTCAGCCTCTCGATACCAGCAATGTTCTACTGTGTTTATGTAAAGTAGTTAACATATTTCTGAGACAACATTCAGGTTTGGTTTCATTAATGTAGAGGTACTTTTATACATCGATATGTTTATATTGCAATGATATTATTCTTATGTGAATTCTTTCTTTTGTCACTATGATCTTTGACGTACTTGTAACTCTGATTTTTGGGCGCGTTAGCGGTTATTAGAGAGTCAAGTCTTGGTCATCATGTTGAAAAGACGCAAATTGTAGTCAGTTTATGTAATGTGAACTTTAACAGTGAGGAAGATAATTTCAAGAATGTTTTCTATTGTGAAGTGATATTGCAACAAAAATAATAAAGAAGAAGTGTAACTTAAATTCGGAGAGCTGATTACTTTTTTTACATCACCATTGTGCTAACTTGCAAAAGTTTAATCTTCAAGAATGGTTTATGAAACACATCTATAAAACTTTTGAATATCGCAGAATAACACCTAGGCCTCTTTGCATCCGAGCTTGGAATCATCACTACCTAGAATTTCGACGATTGAGCCATGAGTTCACAACGAGACCAGCGTGGGAAACACGACAAGATGAGTGCCTAGTTTATCCATTGTTTCATGAAATGACTTTATTAACTGTGCTCTAATGACACCTGCCACATAATGTAACTTTGTTGTTGCCCAAAAATGCAGTATTTAGCAGCGTGAGTAACACCATAATCATAATTGATTTTTTACCTTTGTTGTGGTAGGGTTGTTAGATGGTGTTCTAAAAGTTGACAGGCCTCGAGAAATGTTGCTTCTGACGTATGAAGCTCTCGACAGAGCGAACAATTGGACAGTTACCATTATCTACATCTACATGGATCCTCTGAAAATCACATTTAAGTGCCTGACAGAGGGTTCATCGAACCACCTTCACAATTCTATATGATTCCAATCTCGTATAGCGCGCGGAAAGAGCGAACACCTATATCTTTCCGTACGAGCTCTGATTTCCCTTATTTTAACGTGGTGATCGTTTCTCCCTCCGTAGGGACAGCTATGAAGCCGCTGTGTTCGGATGGCGTAAACGGAGACAATGTTCTGCTGCTGGTAGCAGATGGTGCTTAATACATGGCTAAAGCGGCCAAGGGGCTCCAGAGTCTTTATCCTATTACGGCGCACGTCACTTGCCACGCACTTGCGCTACACAGAGGTGCGATCAAATTACACTGACGTGGGAAAATTAATTTGCTGTTGAAGGAAATCTATGTCAAAGCTCCGCCATGCGTGCAAAGATTCAAGGAACGAGCATCTCCACAGATCCTCCCCCCCCCCCCCCCCCCAACCCTGTTCTTTCTTACACGACGGGGTTCGTGCTGCTGATTATTACTGCGCCAACTCCACCAAAATAAAGACAATCCTATGTGAGCTTGATAACAACATTCAAGTTCTGTAAATATGTTACAGAGGTCTTTACAAATACCACGTCTGGAAATCTGGTACACATCAAGGCCAACTTTTCAGCGGTATCCAAACCATTACACGACTCAAAGCTGTTGCTACTCTGTGTGACTTTTCCGGCCCCCGGTAGCTGAGTGGTCAATGCGATAGAATGTCAATCCTAAGGGTTCGATTCCCGGTTGGGTCGGAGATTTTCTCCGCTCAGGGACTGGGTGTTGTGTTGTCTGAATCATTATCATTGCCGGCCGCGGTGGCCGAGCGGTTCTAGGCGCTTCAGTTCGGAACCGCGCGACTGCTACAGTCTCAGGTTCGAATCCTACCACGGGCATAGATGTGTGTGATGTTCTTAGGTTAGTTAGGTTTCAGTAGTTCTAAGTTCTAGGGGACTGATGACCTCAGATGTTAAGTCCCATAGTGCTCAGAGCCATTTTAACTCTGTGTGATGGTTCAAATGGCTCAGAGCACTACGGGACTTAACTTCTGTGGTCATCAGTCCCCTAGAACTGAAAACTACTTAAACCTAACTAACCTAGCAACCGTAGCGGTCGCGCGGTTCCGGACTGAAGCACCTAGAACCGCTCGGCCACTTCGGCCGGCTCTGTGTCATGCCCTACTTATTGTGCAATATATGCGAATGAGTTAGTGTGTGCTCATGGTCATGTGACTGACAAAGTGAACAACCAACAACCAGTTGCAAAGCCGCTAGCGGAATACTGGATATTCTACAACGTGCTAAAGTGGTGACAGTCTCTTTGCGAACGGCACAAAATTTGAAGGCAATGAACCAAAGTTGGCCTACGGTGATCTTGCCACTTTCAAATACGCCCCTGTAACATCCTGTGGTGGCGAGAGAAACTTTTCCACGTTGAAAATTATCCTCCGCTTGAAATATGGCGAGATATTTTGCACGCGGTTTTCATTCTATATGAAGTCCATTAAGGAAGATAACGGTTTGGGTCACATGGAAATTTATTAAATTACACTAGAGCTCATGGACTAGACATACTGCGCTCTTTTTTAGCCTCATTGTTCTCTTTTTAATCTTGGTGCTGGGACAGCCTGTTTCCTGGATGACTTTTGCGAGTGTAGGAAGGCACAGCGCCTCGGATATGGGACAGGAATGCTATGAAAAAAGAGCGGCTCTTTGTAGTGTGTACAGACTACAGCCCTAGGTGCCTGTGTTAGCGGAAGTCGGGTAGCCAGTATGCAGTCTCTCCTAGTGGCATAACTGTGGCAGTGTCGCCACTAGAATGGGAGAGCGCCGCTGTCCTATGTTTCGAAAAAATCTCTTCTAAATTGAGTAGAATTGTCTTTAGGGATGAACTGAGCCCCGATGACCGGCAAAGATGTGTCTGAAGACGCTCCCGGCTAGCGGTGAAAGGCTGACCTGACTGTCAGTCGCCATATCCCCAACAGCTGGGAGCGATGGTCTGGGGTGTCATTTCTTTTCATAACTGGACTCCTTGGTTGTCATCCAAGGCACCCTACACTGCAGCAGTACGTCGATGATATTCCATGTCCCGTTTTGTTGCCCTTCATGGCAAGCCATCTTAGGCTTACATTTCAACAGGATAATGCCCACACATACATGGCGAGACTTTCTTCTATCTCTCTTCTTGGTTGCCAAACCATACCTTGGCTAGCAAGATTACCAGATCTCTCACCAACTGAGAACTTATGGAACTTATGGAACATTATGGGCAAGACCCTCCAACTATCTCGGGATTTTGACGAACTGACGTTCCAATTGGAATTTGGCAAGATATCCACATATTGTTGAATATCCCTCAAGAGGACATTCAACAACTCTATCAATCAATGCGAAGCCAAATGACAGCTCACATAAGAGCTAGAGGTAAACGTACACGTTATTGACTAGCTCAGTTTGCGAAGCTCTTTCCCTTGTAGGTATGCGCCAATTTTTATGAAATTTTAATGATTTCTTTATCTGCATTTGTACATCACATGTACCGACTCCCGTCGTATTCACATAATTTGTTCGTGGTGCGTCGTTTTTTCTTTTCTCCGTGTGTATTTGAAGCAGCAACGGGAGGATAGGACCACTCCTGGAGAGGACGCTGGGCCGGATCAGTCACATGACTGTGTGCCGCTACGTACATGTAACAGTCGCGGAGCCGGTGAATTCAACTCCGAAGCTGGTAATACTGGGAGCTCAGAAGAGGTTACCGAGCCACGAAAATGTGAGAAGCGTCGAAACTGGAGTCAGAGCGAGAATGGCAAGTGAGGTATCGTTCGATTACAAACACTTCTTGCAATTTAGCAAATTTCACAACTACAAAGATGAGGGAAACACGCTACGTCCTAAATCTTGGATATCACAATTTTACCGCCGGTTTGACCATTGTCGTGCAAGCGGACTCTTAGAGGGAACAGCCGGCCGGTGTGGCCGAGCGGTTCTAGGCGCTTCAGTCCGGAACCGCGCGACTGCTACGGTCGCAGGTTCGAATACTGCCTCGGGCATGGATGTGTGTGATGTCCTTCGGTTAGTTAAGTTTAAGTAGTTCTAAGTTCTAGGGGACTGATGACCTCAGATTTTAAGTCCCATAGTGCTTAGAACCATTTGAACCATTTGGACGGAACGCTAGTGCAGAAAATAAAATGTTAGCAGATGTGAGCTGATCCTACATTGAAGCTTCAACCAAACTGGTATAGGCATGCGTATTCAAATGCAGAGGTTTTTAAACAGACAGAGTAAGGAGCTGCGGTCGACAACGCCTATATAAGACAACAAGTGTCTGGCGCAGTTGTTAGAACGGTTACTGCTGTTACAATGGCAAGTTATCAAGATATAAATGAATTTGAACGTGGTGCTATAGTCGGCTCACGAGCGATGGGAGACAGAATATCCGAGGTAGCGATGAAGTGGGGATTTCCCCGTGCGACCATTTCACGAGTGCACCTTGGAATCCGGTAAACGTCAAATCTCCGGCATCGCTGCGACCGGAAGAAGATCCTGCAAGAACGGGACCAACGACGACTGAAGAGAATCTTTCAGTGTGACAAAAGTGCAACCATTCCGCCAATTGCTGCAGATTTCAATGCTGGGCCATCAACAAGTGTCAGCCTGCGAACCACTCAACGAAACATCATCGATATGGGCTTTCGGAGCGGAAGGCCCGCTCGTGTACCCTTGACGACTGCACGACACAATGTCTTACGCCTCGCCTGTGCCCTTCAACACCGACATAGGATTGTTGATGACTGGAAACATGTCGTACGAGTCTCTTTTCAAATTGCATCGAGCGTATGGACGTGTACGGGTATGGAGACAACATCCTGAATCCATGGACTCTGCATGTCAGAAGGGGACTGTTCAAACTGGTCGAGGCTCTGTAATGGTTGGGGCGTGTGCAGTTGGAGTGATATGGGATTCCTGATACGTCCAGATACGACTCTGACAGGAGACACCTACATAAGCATCTTGTCTGATAACCTGCATCCATCCATGTCCCTTGTCCATTCCGACGGACTTGAGGAAATTCCAGCGGGACAATGCGAGACCCACACGTCCAAGATCGCTACAGAGTGGCTCCAGGAAGACTCTTCTGAGTTTAAACGCTTCCGCTGGCCACCAAACTCCCCAAACATGAACATTATTAACCCATCGTACTCTTACGGATTTATGGCAAGCCCTGAATTCCCTCCACCATCACTTCAGACATTAGTGGAGTCCATGCCACGTCGTGTTGCGGTTCTTCTGCGTGCTCGCTGGGGCCCTACGCCATATCACGCAGGTGTACTAGTTCCTTTGGCTCTTCAGTGTACAAAGAATTTAGGGATGTGTTCCCGGAGAACTACTGATCGGAGAAAATTCAGGAAAGAATATAACATGAGCTGATTCTCATCAAAGATTACGAGGAGCCAGGGTAAAACAGTATGGTGAAGTTCCTTGACGTAAGGATCAAGAAAAATCAGTTTTTGAAGAACCGACATGACAGAAAAAGGTTCAAATGGCTCTGAGCACTATGGGACTTAACATCTGTGGTTATCAGTTCCCTAGAACTTAGAACTACTTAAACCTAACTAACCTAATGACATCTCACACATCCATACTCGAGGCAGGACTCGAATCTGCGACCGTAGACCGACATGACAGGCGACTTCATCAGACACTGCAGTTATTAACGGGAAGATACAGTACGGTTCTGAACACATTACAGGATATGCCTCACGAGTCAAGAGTTCACGTTTAACAGGCAGTACAGACGAGAGTGGTATAAGTCAATATGGTAGAAGTTGAGTTAGGTGGGATTTTGGATAGTGACAGCTAAATTTCGGCGATAGCTGAGGCCAATTTCAAAAATGTATAGTAACACTGTGTAACAATATAAAACTTTTTGCTTCTTTAAGCGAGTTTTATTCTCGCTTTGGATAAATGAAGTCACAAGTAAACTACATAGAATAATCAAGGTTTTATATAGTCGTTTCTTTGCTTTTTATGTCTAGTTATATGACAATAAATGGTTAAAATTATATTAGCTAAGAACGCTTTATCTATGAGATGAAGAAACGACTCAACGATATGTCATCTATATGAGATTCACATTATTGATGAATAACGGTACTTTCCAATTGCTGTAACCATCATCCAGATTGCTTTTGTTATGTCTGTGGAACCTTCCTGGGATCTAAAGGAGGAAAGTATAGAATAAGGGATGCTAACAACTTCTGCTCGGCATACAGGTCTTATTTTGGTATCCCTGTCAGGTGTCTGAGGGCAAGATAAGAACTGGGCATCACATGTTATCTGTGGATGTTGCAGATCCACTCGCTAGCCCTGGTATACAGGAGAAAACTGAAAAATGAAATGTAGTGTACCTAGAATTTGATGAGAACCAACATATCACCTCTCCAATTGTTATTTCTGTGTTGTCAGCTTGTCCCATCAAATGAGAGGCAACAAGAACAATGTTTTTGCATATGCAGACATGCAATAATCTCTTAGGCCCATTCCACACGGTGAGGAGTTTCCTACATCTCCTCTTCCAGTATTGAAGGAGTGTGAAGATAGCAGTAGTGAATCAAATACCGAAATCCACCACGAAGAAGACTTCTCAGTGGGTTAAGATAGCAGATCTCACTACCCCATACAAAATTATTTAAATGACTTGATCAGGGATCTAAGGCTTACAGAATCCAATGTAGAAATGTAACACCGAGTCTAAAGCAGTGGAACCTATTGGGAAAGAGTTGCAAGATATCAAACCAGAGTGAAGATCGTGACACTTTCTCACAATACATCAATCGACAGACAAATCGTGCTATGGCCACGTGCTAGGACTTTTCAAAGAAACAGTGTTTCACTATGAGCCAAGAGACTGGCGACTCTTCATTGATAGCTCCTACAACAGCCTGAAAGCTGTTCTCTTCACAATGGAAAGAAGTATCCCTCAATTCCAGTGGCTCATTCGACTCACCTGAAGAAAGATTACTCAAGTGTTCAACATCTCCTTCAGATGGTGAAATATGCTGAATATCAGTAGGCGTAATTGGTGTTTTAAGAATTATTGCATATTTGATGGGATTACAGGGAGGAAATACAAAGAATCCCTGCTTTCTCTGTCTTTGTGATAGCAGGGATAAAGGCAGATATTTTGAGACTGTTGAGTGGCCATTGAGGACAGAGTTTGTAGTTGGCCAGAAAAACATGAAGTGGGAACCCTTTGTCAAGCAGGAAGAGACTCTAATGTCGCTCCTCCACCTTAAGCTTGAATTCATCAAACGATTTGTAAACGCATTAGATAGAACATCAGATGCAATTAAGAACCCCCAGAATGTCTTCCCCAAACTATCAGAGGCTAACATAGAGGGCGGAATTGTTGCGGGCCCCCAAGTGAAAAAATTACTTCGTGGTGACACATTCATCAGAAAGCTTCAACCAGTTCAAAGAAAGGTCTGGAAGAGGTACCGGGATGTAGGGAATGGTTTCCTAGGGAATCACAGGGTGGACGATTGCAGGGGTATTGCAGAGAGCCTTTTGAAGAACCAGAAAGTAATGGACTGCATAATTTCTCTAAAGTTGCGTGTGCTCCACTCGCATCGCGATGTTTTCGAGTCTCATATGAGTGCATATTCAGAGGAACAGGGCGAGAGGTTCCGTCAGGTATTACAACTGTCTGAAAGAAAGCACCATGGACAGCATAATTAGCGTATGCTTGATGATTGTATCTAGAGAGTGATCAGAGAGCGTGACGTAACTTACAAGAGGACATGGACACGTATTTCAACACTTCGGTCCGTACATTTTCTGCATTTACACTTTCCAAACGCTGTATTTAAGAACTTCTTTTGTTTCGTTTTATTGGTATATGATAACGAGCATTCATTGTTGCAAACAAATGCAGTTTCCTACCATTAAAAAAAATCGACGCCATTTCCCTAAAAACAGTTTTCAACATGCAAAATTGTGTTGAAAAAGTGTTTTCAAACATACTGCATCAAAAACAACAACAAAAAATAACTTAAACAAAGTCTTGTTACATGATGAATTGTCCAGAGCTTTCATTGAAGAAAATCAGAATTAAACGTGCCATCTTAGGCGGGAATCGATAGTGTGGTGCATGTGTTGTTAAGAAGAACGATGCGATGTTCTCGTTCTCGGCACTTCTATATCGTATTAATCCGCCGATACCAGCCCGCGACTTCAGATTACTGGTGAAATGTCCTCCTCTGTACAGGAACTACAGATATGTTAGGTCAGGTATGAAGCAGGAAAGACGACATATGAAAGTTTGGGTCTTGCACAAATAGACAAAGCGGTTAAGACGACAACCCACGTAAAGGGGAAATTCGGACTTGAATCCCGGGCCTACATAAAATTTCACTGTCGTAATTCCCTTATACAGCTGATGGTTGCTTGTATTCGCAACTGCGAATATATTTAATGTATTAGTGAAAGTTTCAAAGGTAAGTAGACAGATGCGACTGAAGCTAATGTGCCAAGGGCAGGTGCTTATAGCAAATTTTGCTGTGGTCGCTAAACTGGGGACGGACGTGATCAGGAATACAACGCAGCATTGGACCCGGGCGCGGTGCAGTCATTTTGAACCATGGCGAAAAGATTCAGCTTCGTTTCTGGGACAAGCCAATCGTACCGTACAAATATCTGCAAGCTGTCTGAACTATGCAGGGACGCAGAAGATTGCATTCGAACATCAGGAGGATTCCAAAGATGATTAAGAAGTGATAAGAAGCGAATTCGTCATACAATTAAAAGACGAGTGGAACAGATCTCGAAAACCAGTGCAGACGGTACAGAGGGGTTGAGGGAAATATTAATAGAGAGTTGTGGCATATTTCTATCAAAGACAGGAGCGATCAGCAGTTTTCAGTACATATTCGGCGTGAAGGAGCACAACAAGTTCTTTGAACCGCTTTATCCAGTACTACTTGTATACAGAGAAAATCAGGACTGATGTTGCGAGTGGGTGTGACTGAACATGCGGTTTCAATTTACAACAGCCCGCTGAGAGTCACTGAGAAGGACGGGTCCAACGCCCCGTACTGGATTCCAGAGAGATCAACACAGTCATCATGCCGGAGCAGGAATGGCCAGAGAAACTAGAAAAACTATTACAGAGAATTCAGGGGCGAAAGTCTTCTCTTCGATCTATCTCATATCGAGCCTCTGGCAGATAGAATTGTATCTGTCTTGTTGCAAATACAGTTTTCCTAGCTTTTGGTCGATGTTATCATTTCCGACTACTTCCCTTTGGCGTAAACATACCTTTGTCTGCCTTTATTCGTGGGCTTAACGAAATCCTTGATGAATCAGAGATGGACATAACCTATTATATGGACCACCTGTTAATTGCGAAAGGAACTTGAAAAGATCACAACAGAATACTACAGGCGTTGCTTGGTGTTCTGAGGTACCACAGAGTAACTGTGAATTTAGGGAAATCTTGTATTAGCGCAAGGAATGTGGGATTTTTAGATCACACTGTTTAAGCGGAAGGAATTTACATCCAACCTAAAAAAGCTATATACGATCGCCCAGTTCCTGGTATCTTGCACCAAGAATGATTTAAGAGGGTTTCTAACAGTCATCAGTTTTTATAACAAAAAAAAATAATGAAATGAAATGATCGTATGGCATTGTTGGCCGGGAGGCCCCATGCGGGGGAGTTGGGCCGCCGTATTGCAGGTCCTTTTCGGTTGACGCCACTTCGGCGACTTGCGAGTCAACAAAACTTATTGGAATGGACTCGTTAGCAGTTCCGAGATTCTGCGTATTAATCGGTAAAAAGACACCATGGGTGTCAGATGCGAATGCAGATAAAGAATTTCAGAAATTGAAACGTACTCTTTTGTAACAGCACCGATACTGTTACATCCAGATTTATCAACAGACTTTTGCACGGCTACTGAGTCGGCGATGACGGGAGTCAGAGTCATGAACAACAGCATCTGGTAGTCGTGCGCTACCGAAGTATGAAGAGAATTACTCGGTGACCTAGCTCGAGGCTTCAGCCGTGTTTTAGGGATTTAAGACGTTCCACTGTTTCCTCTTTGGACGCAAGAGCAGGCTGTATACAGACCACGGAGCTCTAGAATTTCTGGTGATACCAAGTTAAAACATGACAGAGTGACGCAGTGTTTTTTTTCTTTTTGCGAGAATTTGACTTCACAATCTCTGGAAAAACGAACATTACAACTGATGCACTGACACGTTAGCTGTGGACCGAACAGAACAGTTAGCAGAGAGTACAGAAGATGTCCAATTCAGTTTAGCCTGTCTGAGAAATGTGGTCTTTGAGAACTTCATTACGGTGTCACTGCAGGATACAGTCAAGGAACAGCACAAGGATTTGGCTAAAGGAGAAATGCGAAATAGAGGAGAGTCCAATATCAGTCCACTTTGTTTGGTTAGAAAAGGAATCCTGTTCCACCGAGAGAGAGTGACTGACTCACTGTGGGCCCTTCGTATTTAAAAACAAAATTATAAATAAAATAATCTGATATATACACCTCAGCTATGTGTTGGCTACTTTAATGACATGGAACGAAGGGAAAGAAGATCTCTGCTTACAAGGCATGACAAAGGCGAAACCAAATAAACAAACGATGGGAGTACCGTTCTATTGTACGCAACAACTTGCGTCGCATCACAACAGCAGTTTAAGAGGGACCATAGCTCGTGACGCAGTGCAACTTTCAGTATGTACTACTTGTTGAGCTGACGTCTAAATTTTGTAAATTTGTGGTAAGATCTTATGGGACCAAACTGCTTCGGTCATCGGTCCCTAAGCTTACACACTACTTGATCAAACTAACTTATGCTACGGACAACACAGGTATTCAAGCCCGAGGGTGGACTCGAACCTCCGACGGGGGAAGCCGCGCGGACCGTCACAATACGCCCGAGACCCTGCGACTACCCCGCACGGCCGTCTATATTTGCGGCGCTCATACCATTACGTAGGGCTCCCACACTCACTGCATTCGAGGCACTGTGCAGGGACTTTCTGGCGCAAGTAAGATGTGTAGACGGGATAGTCTCAGAAAATGCACCCCAGCTTAAAGCAGATCAGTGTAAGGCGACTGTGAGGAAGCACAAGATGTAGCCTACATATATCTCAGCGTATCATCTAAGTTGGAATCCTGCAGCACGTCCAATGAAAGAACTTAGAAATTTTTGCAGAATCTACTGCCACAAACAGCACAGGATATTGAAAGTATTTTTGAAAGATTTCCAGAATGTATTCAACGAAAAGCCACACAGTTCCACTCTGTTACCACCACTGATCCTTCTTAAGAATTAGACTACCAGAGAATTCGCGAGAAATAGTTGATTACTCACCAAGGTGAGGGCACCATATCGCGAGGTAACTGATCAGGCACTGCGCAGGATCCGCAAGGCGGGAAGAAACAGGAAGGAGACAGCAAGCAAGAAGGCAAGAATAAGGTTCTTGTGAAATCATTCCGTCTGTCCAACAAACAAAACAGATTGTGCCCCCCATTCTTATCTATATTCAATGGGCCAGTGAGGAATTGACGTATTGCATGTGCGAAAGTGTACGAATCAGAAACCTTGAAGTTTAGGAAGTCCGTGCGTCTACAGCACATCTCCCACATCAGGCCATTCATAGAATCGACGGAAACGAGAGATTAGTGCAATAGCAAAGGGGAGGAGAGATGGCAGGAAAGGCTTACCAGCAAAGCTTACGTGGCACACAGTTAACAGAACCAGTTCATGAAGTGCTGATGTGACAGGAGCTTGTACAGAAGAACAATGTTCAGCAAAGATGAGATTTTTGACAGAATGTGTCTACTATACCTGACATAAATTGATCTTTTCTCCTGAGGGAGACCAGTGTCAACAGACAATCTGTATCACAATGCATCACTGTGCTAAAATATCTGTTCTCACACTGAGGACCTCCAATACTGTCTACTGACACGCTTGCTGTAGATCAGCGCAACCTTTTCAAAAATGGTTCAAATGGCTCTGAGCACTATGCGACTCAACTGCTGAGGTCATCAGTCGCCTAGAACTTAGAACTAATTAAACCTAACTAACCTAAGGACAGCACACAACACCCAGCCATCACGAGGCAGAGAAAATCCCTGACCCCGCCGGGAATCGAACCCGGGAACCCGAGCGTGGGAAGCGAGAACGCTACCGCACGACCACGAGATGCGGGCCGCAACCTTCTCTGTTGAACCTTTGGCTACTGCAAAATGACTGAAATTGTATAAAATTTTAGTTTGTTCAATTGACAAGCTTTATTATGACTGACAGTATCTAGCCATCAACTCTGCTAACCACAATATATAAACTACCAATTAAATGACACGTATACAATATCACTCACACCCAGGGATCCAACATAACTACTTTATTGCTGGACCGTACGCTGGAAAAAAAAAAGTTTGTCACAAGTCTGAGTCAACATTACATCAAACGTTTTGAATCCCTTACTACACCTGGCATTTAATGTGGTTCCTGGTTAATTCATTCTACTGCGAGATTAATAGAATTGTGACTAAAGGTTCACTCTTGCCCTATACGTGGCTTTTATTATAGTGTTCAAAATTGTATTCGTAACATTGTTCACTACATGTGAATAATTGACTATGTATTGGAAATTGCATAATTAAGAAATGCGACTGATGTAAGATAACGAAGATATCTGTACTGTAGTACGTCTGTATGGTATGATCAAAAAAGCTAATAGGCACAATGACAAAACATAAAATATTACAAAAATCCCACTGAGCAGCTTACTATATCTACCCATGATCTCAGACTTACTATATCTACATCTAAATGATTATTCTGCTATTGACAATAAAGTGCCTGGCAGAGGGTTCAATAAACCATCTTGAAGCTGTCTCTCTATCGTTCCACTCTCGAACGGCGCGCAGGAAAAACGAGCATTTTAATTTTTGTGTGCGTGATGATCATTTCTCCGTATGTAGGTGGGTGCCAACAAAATTTTTTCGCAATCGGGGAAGAATATTGGTGATCGAAATTTCATGAGAAGATCCCGTCGCAACGAAAAACGCCTTTGTTTTAATGACTGCCACTCCAATTCACGTATCGTGTATGTGGCACTATCTCCCCCATTTCGCGATATACAAAACGTGCTGCCCTTCTTTGAACTTTTTCGATGTTATCCGTCAGTCCCACCCGATGCGGATCCGACACAGCACAGCAGTACTCCAGAATAGGGCGGACAAGCGTGGTGTAAGCAGTCTCTTTAGTAGACCTGTTGCACCTTCTAAGTGTTCTGCCAATGAATCGCTGTTTGCTTTACCCACGACATTATCGATGTGATCGTCCCAATTATATGTTATTTGTAATTGTAATCCTTAAGTATTTAGCTGAATTCACAGCCTTCGGATTTATGTGTCTTATCGTGCAATCGTAATTTTGCGGATTTCTTTTAGTACTCACACTTTTCTTTATTCAGGGTCAATTGCCACTTTTGGCACCATACGGATATCTTATCTAAATCATTTTGCAATTCGTTTTGGTCATATGATGACTTTACAAGACGGTAAATGACAGCGTCATCTGCAAACAATCTAAGAAGGCTACTCAGATCGTCTCCTATGTCGTTAATATAGATCAGGCACAATAGAGTGCCTATAACTTCCTTGAGGAACACCAGATATTACTTCTGTTTCACTCGATGACACTAAGTAGCTCTGTGAGTGTTGAATGAAACGTTACACAAGAAGTCAGCAGGTGTTAGGATTAACTAAATTACGTGTCTTTAAAAACATGGTAATAATAAGTTAATGATAATAAACAAAATACAAGTTAATGACAAGGTGGCATAAGCTCTTCAATTTTAGATAACTTTTTTTGGTCCAAAATACGCGTAGGTAAGGTGCGTATACCAGATTACTTTATACATAATTGTTTTCGGAATACAAAGGGCCCGCAGTGACTCTGTCACCCTCCTCCGGCGGGACAGGATTCCTTTCCTAACCAAATAAAATAGTCCGATATTGGCTTCTCGACTATTTCACCATTCCTTCTTTAGCCATTTGAGTGCCAGATCCTTGTCCTGTTCCGTGACTGTATCCTGCAGTGAGACGGCGACAGACTGGCGTTCAGAGAGGCAGCTGCAGCGCCCGCCCACGTTCTCCACAGCAGAGAGATCCGCACGTCGGCGGCCTTCAGCACAGCTGTCCGAGAATAATTACGAGCAGCATTTAAGTCGTAGCACCGGCCTGTCACGTTATTATCGGTCAGCGCTGGTGGATTACTGCACGATAACGTGTCTCAGATTCACAGTAGGCGCACTAAGTGCATCGGACTTTTGATTGACCAGCAGGAGTCCAGTCAATGTTTGTGTTTGAGTTTAATGAATTTTGAGACCGACTTACTGTGTGATATTTTGCATTAGAAGGGCTAAGTCATCTCGTTGCGAAAAGTAACTCTGCTAACTACCCAAAATCCAGTAGTTAAAGTTGTATGCATTGAGTTTATAAATCATTCAGCACTCTGGAATAATCTGTACATTTTTTACTATGTTTTATCGAATAAATTATCGTGTTCACCTAAAGATTGTTTCTGTTAGACAACTTTCATTCATATTAAAATAATGTCTTGTGCAAATCTACATTTTAGTTAGGCTGTAGAAATCGCGTTATCCATCAAAGCTATGAACATTACAACTGTTAATGTAGATCTTAAAGGCATACGCAGCTTATAATTAATTCTCTGGGCCCAGATAGCTTTTCACATGCGGGGGTTTTGCAAATGACAACCATAGATTTTTGAGAAATGGAAAGCCTGAAAACGCACCGTTAGATCCAGTGCAGTCCTGCCAGGACATATGAACTACGAAGGTCGTTCAATAAGTAACACCCCATTTTTTTTTTTCTCAGAACATATTTATTCTTGAGGGTCAGAATTTGGAGAAAATATACATCAACATGTCTTGACCATGACCTATTTTGCTACACAGTCGCCATCACGTTCTACGACCGTGCGCCAACGCTGTGGAAGAGCATGTATTCCCTGTTGGTAAAAGGTCTTGTCCTGTAAGCGTAGCCATGTTTTCACTTCATGACTGACACTCTCGTCATTCTCAAAATGTGTTCCCCGCAGAGAACCTTTATGCGGCCAAAGAGAATAGAAGTCCGAGAGTGCCAGGTCTGAACTGTAGGGTGGATGAGGCAATGATGTCCAGCCCAATTTGGCCATGTGTTCCCGAGTTCTCAGACTCGTGAGTGGGCGTGAATTATCGTGTTGGAGCAAGGTTTCTGCTGGATTCTTGTCCGATCGAACACGTCGGAAACGGTTCTTATTCAGGGTCTTCACATATGCCTCTAAATTGATAGTTGACCCTCTTGGCATCACATCCTCGAGAATGACGCCATCACAATCCCACAAGACTGTCACCATGACTTTTCCAGCAGAGGGGTTGTCTTGTATTTCTTCTTTTGTGGTGAATGAGGATGATGCTGCTCTAGTAGACTGCATTTTAGTTTCTGGCGCAAAGTGGTGCACCCAGCTTCCGTCCCCCGTAACGATCCGTGACAGAAAGGCCTCTCTGTTGGTCTCAAAACTCTCCAACAATTCAGATGAAATGGCCTTTCTGTGAATCTTGTGGAGCTCTGTGAGCATTCGTGGAAACCATCGTGAACACCTCTTTGAATATCCGAGAGTCTCAATTATTGCAGACGCACTTCCAGTGCAGCCCGACTACTATAGAGCCAATTGTCGAGCTGTGATGCGTCGGTCGGCACGAGTAATGGCACCAGCACGATTCAGCACGTCTGGAGCAGCGGCTGTGGGAGGACGTACCGAGCGCAGCTGATCATGGAGCTCTGTTTCTGCATTTCCCGAGGCTGTAACTTTCATTACACATCGCCCAGCTGTACTCCTACTAACTGCAGCAACGCCAGACACTGCACACAAAGATGTTCACCACGATTTCTTTTTCTGCACACAAGATTTCAATAACAGCACACTCCTTGTGACGTGAGTCGTATGTAGACGCCATTTTGACGCTATACTACAGCTCTGCCATCTGCCAGAACGGTTCGAAACTTCACCGGCACACAGAAGAAGCATCAAATGTGAAGCATCGACAAGGACGTTTGTCTATGTATATTAACGGCTTTTTTTTAAAAAAAAGTGTGGAGCTTTACTTACTGAACGACCGTCATAACTGAGAACACTTTACACAAGTGATATGCAGTAATAAAAACATGTTTTTTTTTGTCTCGGTAGGTGTTTTTATTTTCACTGTAGTTCACGTTTTTCTGCAGACATTTGCAGACATTTCAAAAATAAGTGCTACCGGTATCTATTTTCAAACACTGCATTACGTAAGTATTATACCCTCCATTTGTTCAGAAGCTAATTTTGTATTACATAGTTTTTAAAAAAATCTACAAGAGTGTTCTTAAATCACTGTTATATAGCCATATTTTATTTTAAAGTAATATTTATACTGGGTGAAGAAAAATTGTCGCACTCGGACTTCGCTGCACGATTCCTCACATACTGGCAATACAATAACATATGTCACAAAATTTCGTCCTGCGTATATTTCTGGCAGTAAATGGACATTCAAGATTGGCAATCTGGCAACACTGTAGTCATGTGTATGGTAACTATTTATTTCAGAGAATAACACTCGTGCTATGCAGCTGGTGCAGGGGAAAGCGTATTGGGTTAGCATGCAGGAGGTCGAGGATTCGATTCTAGGTCATGGATTATTTGTTTTCATTTGCTAAAAGTAGTCTGCGTGGTACGGTATCTGGTGTCTTCATCGTCATACAGCGATTACAGTGAGTCTTCTACAAAACATTTGCGGTAACTCATTAAGTACACAAAAATGGAAGTCCAGTCTTTTTCATGGGTCAGATTGTAAAGAAGCCTTTTGCACGTCGTGGATGCGAATTGTTTCGCATCACTGCATATACTACATTCCAAACCTATTTTCTGTATGCCCTCCGCAAATGGTTCCTTCAAAATTATTTGCAAAGCACGTTGCTAGCACTAGTGGTGATACAAGGTCCTAATGAAATGGAATAGACCTAAACTTGGCGAGAATAATAGCTGAATAGTTGGCATTAATCCATGGCACCACTGAAGGCGGGTACACACAAATCAAGTTTCGAATCTAATAGATGCAGTGATGCGAAACAATTCGCATCCACGACTTGCAAAAGGTTTCTTTAAAAGATGACCAATGAAAACGATTGTATTTCTATTTATCTGTTCATTGTAATACACAACTGAAAATGTTTTGTAGAAGACCCATTGTAATCACTAGACCGCGGATTTTAGGTAAAAAGCTATTTTGTTCCTGAGTTCCTATTTGCATAAAAATTTGTTCTTATGCGTTTCATGACTATTTACACTTAATAGCGTTAATTCTATAGGACCTAAAAAAGTCTATTTCGACGTTAGTGCCTATTTTTGCGTATTTCGGCTTTAATATCATAAAAAGTGCCTATTTCATCATATAAGACAGTGGTTCCAAGTTTTTCCACACTATACGACAAATGGAAAAAAAAAATGTTTTCTGCCCAGCGTGCAGCAAAGTGGCTAGTTTATATGTGCTCATGCATCGTATTTGCCTAACACTTCGGTCTTTTTTATTTTTTTATATCGCTATCCCTGTTAATACCAAATACTCTTTAAAGGTGTTTTATTATTCATATGTAAAAAATAGATCATGGATCTTTAGGTTAAAACCTATTTTTTTCCTAAGCTCCAATTTGCATATAACTTGGTACTTACGCGTTTCATGACTAACTATACTGAATACCGTTAGTTCTATAGGACCTAAAGTCGCGTATTTCGACGTTGACGCTTAATTTTGCCTATTTCGGCATCAAAATCCTAAAAAGTACCTATTTCGTTAATCTGACATAGAGCTCTTGTGTTTTCAGAGATTAGAAAAAGGAAGTAAACAGGGGGCTTTACGTCTCTTCGACGGCGAAGGTCGTTAGAGACTGTTTACAATTCCTTTGCTTGCCTTACTACCAACAGCACTCGGCAGGGTTGAATGGTCACCCATTCAAGTACGCGCCGAGCTCGACAGCGCTTAACTTCGGTGAGCGATTGGGAACCGGTCAAAGATTTGAGTTACACATTAGAATCGAACGTGGGAGTACTAAATGTTATATTTGAAAATATTTCGTTCGTCGGATTTTGGCCAGCTGTGTATTTTCGCAAAGAAACGGTTTCATAGGTCTTAAGCTGAGCACGGATTAAAAAACCACAATGTTAATCGTAGCGCCCTCTATAGCTAAATTACTGCCCTTCGCGCATTTTCTCGCTGCTGTCTACAGGCAGTCCTATCAAACTACTCTGTTTCGTGAAAGGTATTATACGTGAATTTTCCGGGTCGAAAAATAATTTGCCAGTAGCGAGATGTTTTCATCTGAAGCACCGGTCGATTCTATTCGCTTGTTCAGAAGAGGCGGGCATTAATAAGATGTTCATACTGTCAACACTGTGTATTTTAATTTATTTTTATTTTCTCTGCATCATTTTTATTAGAGCCTATTTTAGGTTTTATATAGCCTAAATGAACTACTGAAGGAGCCTATTTTAGCTGCCTAAAACACACTTTTTTACGACCTAAAAATCCGTTGTCTAGTAATCACTGTATGATGATTAAGACGGCAGATACCGTACCACGCAGACTACTTTTAGCAAATGAAAACGAATAAGCCACGACCCAGAATCGAACCGTTCGCCTCCTGCATGATAACCCAAAAATGCTAACCACTGTATTAACTGCACAGCATGAGTATTATCTTCTGAAAGAAGTAGCTACCGTAAACGTGATTACAGCGTTGCCAGATTGCCAATGTTTATGTCCATTCACTGCCAGAAATATGCGCAGGACGAAATTTTGAGAGACATTTTTGTATTGCCAGTATGTGAGAAATTGCGAGCTGCCGGGGCTAGCACTGTATTTAATACTAAATTCTTCTAGAATCTTCATATGTAAACGATGCTCTAAGCCCCCCCTATTCTAACTCCGACTTTTGCTGTTGCACATGGATTAAGAAGAAACACGAATTGACTGTAATGGACCCTGCAAGTGGAGTAGAAAAGAGTTTGGCACGTGAAATAATTTAATTTGATTGAAATTAATTAAATAAAGGAAAGTTTCATTAACGTAGTGAGAAATGAAAGGGTTGCTCTACTGATTAACAGAATGAAAGTTCTGTCCAAAATAACAATTTGATTTATTATGAGTAAACTCAAAATCATAAACAAAACACATGGAACATTTACAATACATCAAATTGGATCAAATTGTGAAGGTGAAGTTGTCCATAAACTAGATTGTGACATTTATGACGAAGTGGTATGTGGAGCCCATTCCTTGCAACTCAAAACTAAAGAGAAACACCCAGCCAGCCCAACATTAGTTGCTGCTACAGTAGTGAGAACTCAGACAATGAACCTCCAAGACAGAACCACATTAGAAAAGACGGTAACAGGTGCGCTCTGCTGAGCTCTGATTATCATAGAGCAAATTGCCTAATCTGCCGATGCTGTGGACATACATTACCAAGCTGTCTTCTTAACTGCAAGGACAGGATCTGGCGTACTGGAAGCGATGGCTGGTTGCTTCGATGTCCCGTCATGGTGATGTTAATGTCGCGAATATAGCCCGAAACAAATTATCCTGGTCTGGTTGTTCCAGACTAAAGACTCCCTATCAATACAAATGCGCCTCTGAGGGAGACGAAGAAGGCCTGTGACACAATCACTGACGGTACAGTGATTGATTTTAACAAGCAAAGTCACACAGTAACTCCGATACAGTCAAATTTAGCCAAAACTGCTCAAGACAGAAAATATAGGCCGCTTGTACGCAAAACGCTCAAGTGCCAACTGTACTCGGAAAGTTACGTTGAAGTCGAAACTTCAGCAACTTCGTCAAACAGTTACAATTAAATAAAAGTGTATTAGACAGCCAACAGAAGGCAGGCTGTCCAGAGCAGCGAGAGCTCAGTCTTGTAACCTACTCCGACCGAAAGGCGAGAGCCGACTCTCACAAGAGCACCCGTACAAACCGAACACAGAACATTCCCGCCCCCACGACAGTGGCCGTGATTAAACGTTCCAATCAGCAACTCGAAAACCGGCGGAAAATTCCCCTCTATTGCCGAAGCCCTACCTTTCCACCAATGGAGATTCTTGGCGCCAATTTCTGCGCCGATTTTGCTACGTCACGGAGTTATGCCCTGAGCAAGCCAATGACAGTCACGATTTTGCAGAAAACGTGGGAATTTGCCCGTCAAGACTGCCTGGGAACACAAGTATTTCCCACGCCTCGCTGGTAGCCCGCAAGAAACGGTTTTCACTAAGTTTCTGCGAAGTAACGGAAGCTCTACCCCAGCCGCTCCGTCAGGCCCCTATGGGCGTGTCGCCGCCGCTCTTATGACAATGTCGGCGTCTGGAAAGCATTCACTCGACTCCCTCACACCCGTCGGCTTAACCCTTTCAAGATCAGCAGTGCCCGCCTGTCACCGGACCACCCAGGTGACGAAAGATGCTGCGTGGGAAGTCCGCGTGTGAAGGAATAGCGACTTTTCACCGCATTCAATTAGAGAGGAAGATCGAATTATTCAGAGTAAGATAGAAATATGAGAGGGGGCTCATGCCACCTCTCAAAATCGCACTGTGAAACCCGAGTGCGCGAATTTTTCTTCACCCTGTATATGTTTTAGGTCATAAGTAGTTGCATATTTCGCAGGTTTTGAGGTCATTAAAATATGGGTCCAAAATACGACAACCTGCCATGTTGGGGTAGCATTATTGTGTTTTTCCATACAGCTGTTGGGGTTGCGAGAGGCATCTCCCAGTTTTTAACGGACATCGAAGGAGATACTTCAATATACGTCCCTAAATTCCTTCCCTTTATATGCAGAGTAATGCTATACAAAAAAAAGAAACATGGAAGTTCCTCGCCAGTGCTGAATCCACTCCCAACACATGCTTCTGGGGCATTTACGTCGCAGCACACACGAAATAATTTAATTGGATTGCAAGTCCCATCAAATTTCGAGGGTATGACCAGAACATCATGCGGACGGAACTGTGTCATCATGGCCTTTGCCTGGAGGTCTTACAACTGGAACTAATAATCGTCATGATGATTAAAAGCATTACTTTGGTGCATTTTCTGGTCATATTGCTATGTTAAAACGGATGCCAGGATTTGTCCTACACAAGTACAAAAAACTAAGACATACTGGCGTACAATCTGAACTATCATCTTCTGGAGAATTACAGTAAGTACATACAAGATGACGATTGACATCTATGATAGCACACACATTCCAAGTAATTAGGACCGATAATGAGTTACAAAACTGTGCTCTGTGTATCTATACCAATGCTGACAGTTCTATTACAGACTATGTCTTGGTGATATCCTATGTTGGGCATTTGGATGGCTGTCTTTTCATCATCAGCAAATCGCATTTTAAAATTGGTATGGTATTTGTGTGCATTACAATAATCAAGGTGTAATGGCATATTTGTTGGTGATCGGAGGCTGTGGTTGTCTGCTATTTTCTACATAGAAACCGATTTGTCATCCAGGTTACTGGCATCGTATACCTGATATGGAACCAAGACTGGGTAAGATGAGGATACTGGGAAACATATTAATTATTTACAGTTATGCACTCGCAACCATGGCTAACAAAAGCTCCGTCTTTCTAGAGCTTTTTCCAGTGTTAAGAGTATGGAGAAATTTAGTGATAGTCTCTGTCTCCATGCTAGTAAATTTAACACTGCAATGAACAAGTTATATATCTCTGTAACAACAAAGTGGGCTGACTGGCTTGCTGGAAAAGATATAGAATAAATGTGGAGTTTCTGACAACTAAAGGAGCAGCTGTGTCGAGCAAACTGCAAGACTACACTGGTCTTGCGGTATACCAACACGCGATTAATCTTACATAAAATGGCCAGAGTTTATTAAGCATAAAATAGGACAAACAAGACACGAGAGAGAAAAATAAGCTATGAACTGTTGGCAACACAAATGGAAGCAACAAATAATTAGCACGCCACAGAATGGCAAAGAATAAGGTTTATCTGAGTAATCTATTTACCCTGGCTCAAAACGGTAGCACAATCTTAAATTATCTAGCACTGAATAGACTTCGATAGATTTATTCTACACGGGCTACACTACATTGGTGCAGTTGAGAATAAGAGGCGAGACTGTAATTCTGTTTGCCCTAACAAGCTGGAGCAGCAGTCCTATGTCCCTTTCTCAATGCGTAGCACTGACTCAGTGGCGCAAACGTCGGCAGAGTAGTGCAGTACGGTGCCTGTAATTCGTTAACCCGAGCACGAAACGTGCAGTCGTGGGCAGGCGATCTGTCAGACTGATTGCAAATACTCTCTAATGGAGCCCCGAAATCTTGACAGATTCCATAATGTTACACTCTCATTCGCCGGTCATATCATGAACCAATCTGACTCACTTCTGTGGCAGTGTGCACAAGGAGATCAAACGTCAAGACAGCAGACCTGATATGAATAAGAATGTCCTCGGTACAGCGAGTTGTCCAACGTGTGGTGTTCGTTCTTTCCGCGCGCTATACGAGATTGGAATAATAGAGAATTGCCCGCATCTCGTGGTCGTGCGGTAGCGTTCTCGCTTCCCACGCCCGGGTTCCCGGGTTCGATTCCCGGCGGGGTCAGGGATTTTCTCTGCCTCGTGATGGCTGGGTGTTGTGTGATGTCCTTAGGTTAGTTAGGTTTAAGTAGTTCTAAGTTCTAGGGGACTGATGACCATAGATGTTAAGTCCCATAGTGCTCCGAGCCATTTGAACCATTTTTTTTAATAGAGAATTGTGAAGATGGTTCGATGAACCCTCTGCCAGGCACTTAAATGTGATTTGCAGAGTATCCATGTAGATGTAGGTGTAGATGTAGATGACTGAGGCCCAAACTGCCGGTAGAGCTAAGACTCCACCGGAAGCTTCCCAGACAAGACCAGTGCCAATGCGAAGTCATGCTGAGGTCGAGTGTCCACAGTGCAACCCACTCAAAACAAGAGTCAAGACCAAAATTTCCTCTCCAGACTGGAGTTTGAATCAGAAGAGCAGTTTTCCCTTCGCCGCCTTTCAATCAAAACTCGGTAAACTCGAAAAGTGCGCAAACACAACCACCCCCACATGGTTCAAATGACTTTGAGCACTATGGGACTTAACTTCTGAGATCATCAGTCCCCTAGAACTTAGAACTACTTAAACCTAACTAATCTAACGACATCACACACATCTATGCCCGAGGCACGATTCGAACCTGCGACCGTAGCGGTCGCGAGGTTCCAGGCTGTAGCGCCTAGAACCGCACGGCCACTCCGGCCGGCACTTTAGGAAACATGTTTTGAGAGTTTGACACTCGTAAAAATACATCGATGAATAAAAATCGTTGTCTATATGCTTCTGTACGAGCCCTGATTTCTCTTATCTTACTATCTTATCTCCTGGGTTCATGTGGCATCTTCATAATATCCATGTGTTGATCGGACATACCAGTAACACATCTAGTATTAAATGCCTGAGTTAGAGAAAGCCTTCTGCAATGTTCACCATTGGTGTCTAAAGAGTATGTTACAATATATACACATTTCCAAAGGCAACAAAAGATTTTCATTGCATCCAGTAACCTTACAAACCATAAAGGAACATAAATTTTGAATGCAACGAATTAAACACGGAGGAAAGAAGCGTTTCCAGTCTCCTTTGCATGATTCTCCGAGAATTAGAGTGATATTTAGTAAAGCATATTATAGTGCGTTTACTACATCACTGCTGCAGTAACTACTTGTGTAACCATTGTATTAGAGAGATTGATAATGAAATTGCATATTAATGCGAAACACTTTTTATGATTTTGTCTCGACATTCTCATGAAAAATCTACGGCGCCAATCAAAATGTGTACGGTACACAGTTTTTTTTTTTTGCCGTCTTTTGCGCCCCTGCTATGCCTACACCCCTGATGGAGACTACCTTGTAACACACTAGATACCTCGCTAGCGAGGAGAACCAAAAGTTGAGGCAGTCAAAACACTGTGGCTATAGTTACTGGAGTCTAGTAAGTAGAGTGTGGATTTTGATCAGTAGGATAATTGAAAGCCAGAAACAAGCCAAATTCGTCGCCAATTAGACCAGTACGATAACTGAAAATCAGAAACAAGCCAAATTCGTCGCCAAACAAACCCTAAGTTCCAAGAGGGAATTCTGTAATCCAGACTGTGAATGCCACGTGGCTTTACCAGAACACTGACACTTGATCGAAGGCTTCAGGTACAGACAGCAAGTGACAGCTTGATCAGCTTAAAGCCGCTCACCAGTGGCCATGTACGGCTTACACCGGCTGTGGAGGGGGTTTGCCAAGTTTTCCCGCTTCCAGCACTTGTAACGCGATCTGAAGGTTCTGTTTCTGCTGAGGTCTCTCAGTCTCTGTCTTGGTACAGGTGTAGTAAGATATTGAATCTCTCCCGCCCTTTAATCACTACAGACGACCGAAAATGGCTGGGATCGTTGGTGTGGAGAGGAAGAAGTGACTCCAGTATCCTTGTGCAACGGCTTCTGTATGTAGGATGTCAGCACAGAAGCCAGCGGCAGTGTAGGTTTGTGGTACTGTACCAGTTGGTCGAATGCTAGCGAGATGCAGTTTGGGCTACCGTCCAGAGGGTTGGGTGTTGGGATGGTGGACGAGGTTTCGTCTTCATTGGCACCCATGGACGCTCCACAATTTCTTTCATGAGACATTGTGGTCTGCAGTGCTGTTGAAAGCTTTATCAACGCTGCGCCATGAGCAGCACTGAGGTTGGGATGAACCTTTGTGTCCGTTACCAGCCGGTTGATATGGAGGCGCTGTCAGTGATGGAAGTCGTGGCGGCAGCTGGTCCCTATAATCAGCCGCTCTTGTCTAGCCATGGCCTCTAAAAGCTTGCGTCCTCTGTGACAGCTCGAATTAGAGGCCGCGAGTTGAGAGTTTGATAACTACAATATAGTGTGGTGTGCACGGATTGATGTTCCAGACTAAATATACAGAATCACCACTCGTGAAGAATTTCGGATAGGCTACGTTTGTTGACGGGGAAGGATTTATAAGTGGTGAGGAAGCAAGTGATGGATTCCTTGGACGACTTCGTTTGAATAGTCTTCTGCATTTGGAACTAAAAAGTCCTGACTATGAACTCGTTGTTGGAATCAGATACTTGGTGAGAGGGTGTGGTGGTCAAGAGCTCTATGTCATTTCGCTGGCAGGACTGTTTGAATGCAGAGGTAATAAACTGGGAGTCATTACATGACTCAATTGAAAGAGATAAGCAGTCTGCTTCAAAAATTGTGTTGATGCCCAGATCATGGCTGTCACAGAGATGTCAGAAATGTCTGCCTCATAGAGAAAATGGAGAATAGTCAAGCATAGCAACCATATCATTCTTTGAAAAAGGTCTGCAAAATTACATTAATTCTATCCCACAGATGCTGAGGTTTAGGCGAGGGTGAGAGCACTGTGCTGGGCCTGGCGACAAGAATGTGGTGCATTCGTGGCAGGATCAGACAGCGTACACTGCTGGCATGTCCAATCCAGGCTAGTGTACGCAATGGGACACGAGTGACTTCATTGTGGACATACTCAGTAGATGGGTGATGATGATGATGATGAGGTCCTATACTCCGAGGAGTGTAGGGGACGATGCGGTAGAACCGCGCTGCTGTACTAGGCAAGGTCCTTGCACAGGTGGTTTCCCATTGCCTTCCTCCGACCAACCTGGGACCCCGTGCACGGGAAGCGAGAATGCTAGAGCAAGACCATGAGCTGCGATATGGGTGAAGCAGCCAAAGAATGTACACTCATGCTCATAAATTAAGGATAATGCTGATACATGGTGAAACAACGGTCTGGTGGGTGGTTTGCGGGTTTAGATCACCTCGGGGTATGACCAAGCGGCGCATCTGACCTACGGTCGTCGCACGGTGGCGCTGGCAGCAGTCCACACACGCAGAGGTGTGTTGGTGCATGTCAGAGTGTGTGATGTGACAAAACTCAGGACAGAGATGCAACGCAGAGATGATAGAGGTCTTTTGTGTGGTGGGAGTCGTGCGAGTAAGGTAGGCAAGAATGGCCAGTGCCCAGGGCGCCTCATGTGTTTCGAGTTCCCAGGTAGGACCGCTACGGTCGCAGGTTCGAATCCTGCCTCGGGCATGGATGTGTGTGATGTCCTTAGGTTAGTTAGGTTTAAGTAGTTCTAAGTTCTAGGGGACTGATGACCTCAGAAGTTAAGTCCCATAGTGGTCAGAGCCATTTGAACCATTTGTGAACGTAGTGCAACATACAGTGACTGTGGTGTAGTAAACTGTTTATTAGCCTGCAACTGCTGTGCTAGAACTATTTCAAATTCCGTTTGGATGACTATATATTCCCCGAGGGACTATAGCCTTAATTCCCGATTTCATTACTTAATTTACTCTTGTATTATATACAAGTATTTCGGTTACTGATCTCATAGGCCACCTTAATAACCATTATTCGCTTATGTAAGGGCATAACGCAATAGTATGCAGTGAAACCCCTGTGCAGACGGGCCGTTTAACAGCAACTCGTCCACCGCTGGAATGCTAGTAGCAGCAGTTACCGCCAACCATAGATATCGTTGAACAGTATTTGTCTAACCATATGAGCACGTGGCGTATAGCTGTGACGGGCGTTTTCCTCCATGTGCTCTATTGCTGACTAAGCTCCTAGCCCGTCGGTCACCGAAACAGTCATCCCCCTCCCCCCTCCACCGCATACATTGTCGGCAAGCTGCAGCCTGCTCAGCTGCTCCGAGGTCTGCTGTCATTTTTGTTCGATACGTCGTTGGATTTCGCCGAGCGGGTAAAAACAAACGTTTATCCTGTTGCGGAACGGTTATTCTTGCTAGACTTTGTACGGCAAACACTTACGTTCCGAACATTTGCCTACGTATTGAAATGCAACTTGGTAGCACAACATGCCGACTCTTAGAAATCGGCCGAAATATAAAACGCTTTGTGCAAGCTACAGCCGTCACCTGGCGCCTCTCGAGTCGGCATATTCGAACTTCTGCTGGTGAAGCTGCAGCTCGTAACCGGCGCTCCTATTGATCGTCAGCTTGAACGACAGTTGTGGGTGACTCACACAGTCCCCTTTGCAATTAACAGCGATTTGCCAGTGGCTTTTTTCTAATATGCGGGCTCCCCCGCACCCTTCCCCTGCTTATTTGTTCCCTGCCTGTCCTCCACTTTGCTCTTCTCGCAGTCTTTGGGTACCAAATTTGCCTGCCTTAGTTTGCTGTTGAGACACGCTCTGAGATTACCAATGGCAGGTAACACCTGACGATCTTCCAGTCTTGAAATATGTAATGTAGTAATACGCCTAGCAACGGATTGTCACAGGTGCTGAGTCGTGCACTGAACCTAAGCCGAGCGGATAAAAGTCACGGGAAGGGGTGTCCCGTTCAAAGATGCCCAGCGTCTGACCCTAGAAAGTTGCCGCTACGGGCGTGAGTGTGCACACGGTACCCGAGCAGTCTGTCAAGCCCTTGTCTTACGCGAGCGATTTTCCGGTCAAAATCGACTACCCTAAGTGCGTGCCTCTTTCGTGCCTGCGTGTAAACCACCAGCCAACCGCGTCGTGACTGTGTCTATGACGTTAGCGGTTTTATACAGTACATTGTGCTGACTGTGAAGCTCTAAATCTCAGAGTACGCTGCACGCTGCGCGTGGGCAAAGACAAGGCCTGAGTGTAGCGGCGTGTGCTGACATCGCAAGTTAACCTATTCCGGCCGAGCTCACTCGAATTACATAAATGCATTTTATGCTTTCGTCTCTTCTTAACGTTTACTGTGCTGTTTGTTTTGTATTCGTGACACGTTGAAATGATTGCACAAGGTCCTGCTTGGTATTTTTGCTACTAGAGCACCCCTACAACAGAAGCGAAATATCAGACAGCAAAAAGTATTTAGGTTGTACAGGAACAAAACCTACACTATCCGACTTCATTATGCGGCAGCGCTGTTTTTTTATTTTTTTCATTTTTTTTATGGGACAGAGATTTTGTTTGCTTGATGGCAAAAATGATTACTGCATTTCATCTACCTCTTGCATACGGAAACGGAACAGTAAATTAAAAACAAATGTATCGCCCGAGAATAGACCTCTGGACGCTTATCAAATTTCTTTTTTATTTTTTTTAAAAAAAAAGAAAGAAAAAGCGGAGTCAGCGGCAGTCTGATGGAGTTAAGGCGGGAAGGCGGGCAGGGATCGAATTCCGAGATCTGGCCACCATGTCTCCCTCTTCCCATCACCGGAGCGCACCATCAAGCTTTTTTTTTTTTTTTTTTGTACGAGGGTCACTCCAAAAGAAATGCACACTATTTTGTAAAAATGCAGTTTTCATTCTGCATGTGTGAAAGTTTTACAGTGTGTAGGTACATCCTTCCCGCTTGTTTTCAAACTTAGTTCCATCTGTTCCCGTGAGTGGCGCCATCACAGCATGTCTTCAAGATGGCTGCTACAGTTGACGTTCGTCAGAAGCAACGTGCTGACACAGAATTCCTGTGTTGTGAAAACGAGACAGTGGAAAACATGCACAAGAGGTTGAAAAAGGTGAATGGAGATGCTGCTGTCGATGGCAGTACAGTTAGTCGTTGGGCAAGCAGGTTACGTGATGAAAGCGGGCACGGCAATATTGAGGAGTGTTCTCGCAGCGGCAGGCCTCGTACTGCACACACTCCAGACAATGTGGAGAGAGTTAACGAAATGATGACTGCTGACAGACGCATCACAGTGAACGAATTGTCACGCTAGGTTGGGATAGAGGAAGGAAGAGTTTGCAGAATACTGAAAGTGTTGGCGTTAAAAAGGGTTTGTGCCAGGTGGGTTCCCAGGATGTTGACAGTGGCTCACAAAGAAACAAGAAAAACGGTATGCAACGAACTTTCGGAACAGTATGAGAATGGTGGAGGTGAATTTCTTGGAAGGATTGTGACAGGTGATGAAACATGGCTCCACCATTTTTCACCTGAGACGAAGTCGCAATCAATGGAGTGGCATCATGCAAATTCACCCGAGGAAAAAAAAAAAAATTCAAAACCACACCTTCTGCTGTAAAAGTTACGGCTACGGTTTTTTCGATTCTGAAGGACTCTTGCTTGTGGACATCATGCCAAGTGGAATCAGCATAAATTCTGATGCATATGTGACAACACTGAAGAAACTTCAAACTCGACTGAGTTGTGTTCGACCACATCGGCAAAGCAGGATGTTTTGCTGTTGCACGAGAATGCACAGCCACATGTTAGTCAAAAAACCATGGAAGCGATCACAAGACTCGGATGGACAACACTGAAACACCCGCCTTATGTTCCTGACCTGGCTCCATGTGACTATCATCTGTCTGGGAAACTGAAAGACTCTCTTTGTGGAACAAGGTTTCAAGATGATGACTCCCTTGTGCACGCTGCCAAACAGTGGCTCCAACAGGTTGGTCCACAATTTTACCGTGCGGGTATACAGGCGCTGGTTCCGAGATGGCGTAAGGCAGTTGAGCGGGATGGAAATTATGTGGAGAAATGAAAATATTGTTCGTAAAGGGTGTATCTACACACTGTAAAACTTTCAAACATGTAGAATAAAGGACGGATTAAAAAAATAGTGTTCATTTCTTTTGGAGTGACCTTCGTATATGTAATAAGCAACAAAAACAAGGGAGCTGTACGCCAAAAATGATGACGATAATGTAAACCGAAAAGGGCGATCTTGCCCACTGCGATCACCTCATCAAAGCGGGCTGCCAGCAAGAGGCGGTCGCCATTGCAATGGGCATCGCCAGTCATCAACCATCTGAGTGTCCAGGGCAGCTGCACACAGTCAGGTACTGTCTCTGTTACTGTAGGGGAATCGTGGAAATATCACGTCTGCAAGTCAGCTTCTTCTGACACGCAGCACACCCCAGCTGGGCGATGGGTCCACGAATCACGACCCCAGATAGCTGGCAAAAAGGTTCCGGTACTGCGTTTTGTTCATTAAGACTAGGAGCTCGTCGATCATGTATTGCCACAAATCGAGGACTTCCTTTTCGCCGTTGTGGTACACGTAGTGTATCGCTATTCTTTGTACCCAGTTGACCGCATTCATCCGGGTCATTGGGAAGTGGACAGCGTCGGGTTGAAAGAAGCCCAAGGGCCCAATCGATACGTAGGGGCGGCGTGGGAGGAAGGCCAGTATCTGGCGGAACAGTTTCCAGCAGAGGCGTGCGGGGCCACTGTTCAGTCTGTGTTCGTCCGTGTCTACCGTCGCGCAACGGGGGCACATTGGGTCGTCAGTTAGGCGAATGGCACGTAGCCTTCGTCGGGTAGGAAATTTCACGTTAGTGACCACATACCTCGTCGGACTCACCAAAGTGGACAGGGAGGGCGGGTGGAGTCGACCGTACGCTGACATCAGCTGGATTCCAGCGTTGGACAACGCTATAATAACCAACTGAGCTACCCAAGTACAATTCACCCCCCGTCCCCACAGCTTCAGTTCTGCCACTATCTCGTCTCCTAAAGTGCGCGTCATATATCTTGGCGGCCGAGTTTAGGTTCGTTCTGCGCATCTGACGTCACAAAACACAGTCAGCCAATGAACAGAAAACGACGTTGCCAGATCTCGACAGAAGTGCAGAGCACGGACGAGTGTGTTCAGTTTTAGAAACGTTCAGTCATAAATAAAGTAATAGAACAAAAGCAATGTCTTGATAGCAGACTTTCTTTTACAGAAAGTTTGGAAAAAGCATTCTTTATACCAATTGCGTCATATTCTATTAATTAATTAAACCAAACAAGCAATAAGACTCCTAATTCAGGCGATAGCAAGGAAAGGTGTTTGTTTCAATCTCACGAACTGCTTTCTCGCAATAAAGAACATCGGTAATTGTTTATTTCCTATTGTACTTCGACGAAGCGTGAGTAATTCATAGTCATACCAACAGTGTTTATAAGTAGTTGCGTGAGGTGTTAGAGTCCTTATGGAGTTGCGTTATTCAATGAGCAGATGTAGCGGAACGGTTTAGGTGTTGGGCTGCCAAGTGAAAGGTTATGAGTTCAAACCTTGTGCGGTGCTTAATATTTTCTTTATTTAAAAACAATATTGGAGTGCCTTACTTCACGAATTTTATTCGTTTGAATGAAATTTCTAGTGCTTTGCCTCTTCATTAACTTTTTCGCTGCTGTAGACACGTCCTCCCCGCATTCCGCGCTGTGCGCGATTTTGTCATCATTGCACTTCTCGCCTGTGCAGACACATGGTGTTCCCACTGCTTTGACACGCTTATCATTCGATTTCACAAAAACTATTTGGCCAAAAAATTTGATTTTTACACGTCTTCTTGCCTGATACCTCCCCCCCATAAATGACTTAATTTTGTTTTGATGTGCAGCGTTAAATGTAGTAAACCACTGCACGAAATTTTTAAGAGTTTGCAGAGGTAAAAGTCCATAGCGTATACTTTCCGTATGATCGATTTTAGTTGCCACAATGTTGAGAATGAAATGTGGACAAGATACCTAAATTTCATATAATATTTACTGTATAACAATATCTCATTTAATTTAAGTACCACATAGGTGTCGTATGTAATACTGACAAATATTCCGTCTTTCGCGACTGTAATAAAAGTTTTATATACACACGGCGCGTTTGGCTTTATTTTAAAGCACTTCCATCGGTGAAAGGTATGGCACATACACAATGGTATTCATGTTCTATTTCTTGTTTTTGTTCCACAGTCGCAGTTTTACCAATGGTATTGAAATATATCCCTCTTCTGCAACTGTAATAAGCGACTTATTTAGACCAGACGCGTTTCTCTCTTTTGAAGCATCATAAGAGGACTGTATTTTGTGTCCTCCATTGCCAAGTCGCCTTTCGTAGTTTTGTGCTGCGGTAGCACAATATTCAACGTTTGTGTTGGCTCATCAGTGTTTTAGCAAATAAATGCTGTTTGTGTGTGCCACACACAAAATTATATTTGACATAGCTCTGAGCACTTCACTGACAGACGGTATGTTCAAGTCCTAATGTTTTTGTAAGTCCACAGTTTTGTTTAATGTATTTTGTCTACTTCCTTTTGATTGATTGAAGTGCTTTAAAATAAAGCCAAACGTGCCTAGTGTAAGTAAAACTTTTGTTACAGTCGCGAAAGATGGAATATTTCTCAATATTACATACGACACTTATGTGGTACTTAAATTAAATGAAATATATAGGTATCTTGTCAACATTTCTTTCTCAACATTGTGGCAACTAAAATCGACCATACGGAAAGTATACTCTATGGACTTTTACCTCTGCAAACTCTTCAAAATTTCGTGCAAAGGTTTACTATATTTAATGCTGCATAATAACTGCATTGAACATCGAAACAAAATTACGTCATTTATGGGGGGAAGGTATCAGTCAAGAAGATAGGTAAAAATCTAATTTTTGAGCCAAATAGTTTTTGTGGAATCGAATGATAAAGAGTGTCAAAGCAGTCGGAACACAATGTGTCTGCACAGGCGAGCAGTGCAGTGACAAAATCGCCCACAGCGCGGAATGCAGGGAGCACATCTTTGTAGCAGCGAAAGGGTTAACGCGGCCGTGGTGGCTTTACTTCATGAACTGCGCGCTCCCCCCTACACGTAAGCTTGCGAACTATGCTATACTACGGCGCTGCTTCTATTGGCGCGTGTGACGTGTGCAACTGGCAACGCAGCAATCTCCCGCGTCTGGGCGGGCATGCGCGAGCCGCCAAGATAAAAGAATTCAACTATAGCTTCCAAACTTCGCAGAAGTTCTAGTGCGAAGTTTGGAAGGTACGAGACGGGATAGTGGCAGAACTGAAGATGTGGGGAACGGCTATGGGTCATGCTTGTGTAGCTCAGTTGCCGGCATGGTAGCTCAGAGTGTTGGATCTGAGGGTTAGCTGCCCTCTGTAATAAAAAAAAAAATAATGATAAAAACTGAGTGAACGGATTAGCGATGAACAGGTGTCATCGGAAATCCACCTCGCAACAATGTAACGAACAAAATGAGATGATAAAAAAAAGAAAAACGTTGGTAGAGCACTTGCCCGCAAAATTTCCAATTCTCTCGGTTCTCAGGATTGTACACAATGTATCACATGACCTTTGACGGGAAGAACCACTATGAATTTTTCTGTGTTCATTGGTGAACTCTTATCATTGCGTATTCCTGTACTTCGTTACTATATTTCGATTTTTTCGTGACTTCACCTTCACCATTCGAGAGCCACATTGCACAGCAGACAGTTCGTACAATGCACGCAACCCTGGCGCTGGCGTGTACGCAGCAGGGACGGGCGCCACGGCGCATGCGCGGAGCAGCACGGGCCGATCGACGGCCGGCTGCCCGCCAAACTGCCCGTGCACGGCGGCGGCTGCCCTCACATCGCCACTCAGTGCATTTACAACGAAAATTATTAGGAGCAAACGAGAGCGTACCCATTAAGAGTTAGTTAAGAGACGAGGGACAGTAGCTTCACCCCTCCCCCCTCTCCCCTCCGCCACTATGCCCTGCTGCAGAAAAAAATATATGAACTTTGTACTTCGCACTCGTATCCCATATTCTGGCCGGTCGCACAGGCAGACGAGCCAGTCTGAACAAAGTCAGGACAGAAGCAAATTATCGTCAAATCTCGCAGTTATCCCCCAACTTGCAGCTGTCAGTCGCGGCCCAGGTCACGTGTGCACCGAAAACCTGTGCACCCTCGTAAAAAAAAAAAAAAACACCCGCAGTTGCTAACCGTATTACTAATTAAATATGATGCTGTATTTATAGGCCGGCCAGTGTGGCCTTGCGATTCTAGGCGCTTCAGTCTGGAACCGCGTGGCCGCTACGGTCGCAGGTTCCAATCCTGCCTCGGGCATGGATGTGTGTGATGTCCTTAGGTTAGTTACGTTTATGAAGTTCTAAGTTCTAGGGGACTGATGACCACAGATGTTAAGTCCCATAGTGCACAGACCCATTTTTGTATTTATAGTTTCTGACCATTAAAATCAGAATTTGATATATCTATTATTTAATTTTTTTCTGAGGATCTCTCCCACTTTAGAGTAGGGTGCACTTGTTTCAGCGTCAGCTTCCATCGCGCGCAATCTTGGCGTCTTGACCTCCGTCTCCTACCGTGGACAAGCCAGTGCTTTTTGATTAATATAATTATTCACAACATAACAATAATCCAAAAGTTTTGAAGAAAAATAATTGAACAGAAGTGCATAGCGTTCTAAAACCGGTCAAAGCCATGTGTTACGGAAGTTGTGAGCTTAACTACACCCATAGTTTATGTGGTATGGCATGCATTGTTGAAAAAACTGTTCCAAAACCCCATATCATTCCTGCGAAAATATAGGAAAAAGTCTCATTAAGTTTCCACAGTCCACCAATTCCTGAACTATTGCTTCCAAAATCCGACTTATTCGAGCTTGTGTTACTGCAAATGGAACGTTTGTCACACTTTTTTCTTCAGACAATGTTTATACATCGTTCCTGAATTAGGAGCTTTTTATATATTCTTTGGAGATATTGGCAAGGCAATAGTAATCCAACTGTAGACGAGTGAGTAGCCGCTGTATATTAGTACAGTACGAGCTGTACCTGGTTTGCATACAGCTTTTAGTTTAGTCGTTTTCTTACGAGCTTAGTCTTGGTAGCGATATCAGATGTTTATTTACTGCCTGCGATGAAAAATGCTTTTCATCCATCTAAATGTTTGCATTTTTTGGGAGAGAGTACGACTATCTGAACTTGAAGCGTTGTTTCAGACTTCAACGCGCCACGATCGCCTAAAAGTGGAAGAGTACCGACTGAAATTGCAAAACAGACGATACGTCAGTGGACATGATGGTATACCTATACAATTCAACATGTAGATTATGTAGAAGAGCCTGTCTCTCTTCTAGCAGCAGTTTTATCGAAAGTTGCTAGAGAAACGAAACTTTCCAAGTCACTGGAAAAATGTGCAAGTCGTTCCCAGTTTCAAAAAGGGGCGTCGAACAAATGCCTTCAACCATATGCCCCTTCGCTTACGTCGTTGCATTGTAGAATTACGTAGCACGTTTTGTGCTGGCGTGTTATAACTACTGAAACCAGTAATTTCACGCCTACCAATCACTCCGCTAAAACTGTCTACTGAGACACAGCTCGCTCTTTACGTCCATGTCACCCCGAAGGAGTCGGAGGCGTTCAAATAATACCGCGCTGTTGCCTAGTGAAGAAATACGGCCATACAGGATGTCAAACGAGTTTCGTGACTCGGCTGAAGAGTTCCTAGCAAACAGAACACAGAATGTCGTTCTCATCGGAGAGAAATTTCTACTAGTAAAAGTAACTTCGAGTGTACCCCAAGGGACTATTATAGGACCTTTACTGTTTACAATACACAGAGTGGCTATAAAGTCTCTACCATTTCTAAGAAATAACAGATGCATTTATATAACACATTCTTATAATTCATTTCTATGGTAATGTAGGTCTACATATATTCTTTCTCGGGATAATCAAGACGAATGCTTACTATAGATGAACGTGTGGCTTTTGTTAGTGCGCAGTTGCTTCGCTGGCCGGAGTGGCCGAGCGATTCTAGGCGCTTCAGTCTGGAACCGCCCGACCGCTACGGTCGCAAGTTCGAATCCTGTCTCGGGCATGGATGTGTGTGATGTCCTTAGGTTGTAAGTAGGCTGTTTATGTTTTCTCTATGTAAGTAGGCTGTTTATGTTTTCTCTATGTAAGTAGGCTGTTTATGTTTTCTCTATGTAAGTAGGCTGTTTATGTTTTCTTATTGGCAACGTTACGTAGCGCTCAATATGAAAATCACTGGCTGTGCTGTGTGCAGTCTGTCGCTAGTTTGCATTGTTGTCTGCCATTGTAGTGTTAGGCAGCTGGCTGTGAACAGCGCGTAGCGTTGCGCAGTTGGAGGTGAGCCGCCAGCAGTGGTGGATGTGGGGAGAGAGATGGCGGAGGTTTGCAATTTGTCATGAACTGATATATATATTATGACTTGTGATGATATTAAGGTAAATACATTGTTTGTTCTCTATTAATATCTTTCATTTGCTAACTATCCCTATCAGTAGTTAGTGCCTTTAGTAGTTTGAATCTTTTATTTAGCTGGCAGTAGTGGCGCTTGCTGTATTGCAGTAGCTTGAGCAGCGAAGATTTTTGTGAGGTAAGTGATTTGTGAAAGGTATAGTTTAATGTTAGTCAGGGCCATTCTTTTGTAGGGAATTTTGAAAGTCAGATTGCGTTGCGCTAACAAAGTATTGTGTGTCAGGTTAAGCACAGTCCTATATAAATTGTTCAAAGGGGACGTTTCATATGTCGACCCTTAGCCTAGGATACCTCACTGGAATCTTCTGATTTTTTCTTGTAGTTTGTGTATTTAGTGTAGCTTTTGTTTATTGCTAGCGCGTAATTGTAGAGAGAATCTCCTTTGTAGTTGTAGTTTTTCATTGTTGTAGAGTAAAACAGTTGTGGCATGCATGTAGATTTGCACCAAGTATTTCGCAGCTGCAATTAACTAGACATTATTTCCATTGCTACGTTATTTTATTTTGCTCTTCAAATTGTGTTTTTCTGTGTTGTCGTGTGAAATACTGTGACAATAATGGCGTGTGAAAAACGTAATACTAGGCTCCAAAGTAAACTGAGAAATGACAGTGAAGACGAAGGCAGTGTGTTAGCGCCGCAGAGTAATGAATTAACTGATGTTCAAAGTAGTAATTTGGTAATCGTGCATAGGGAAATGGAGCGGGCGGCAAACAATGGCGTGGACAGTGAAACAATTAGTGAAGAGGGAAGCATTATCGATCGATCGGTCGGCAATAGCTCGCCTCAGGAAGCCGAAATGACAGAACACAATATTGCAAATACTGCAGACTCAGGTTTTGGGTTCTCACCGTTTTCTCAAATGAGTCAAGACACATTTTCCGCTTTTCAAAATGTGAATGTTGCCGGTGCAACTTCACTGCCGAAAAGCACTGAGGAACATGTTTCAGACACCAGTGCATTGTTATTACAATTAATGCAACAAATGGGACAAAAGCTTGAAAAGTTAGACACAATGGAACAACACCAGAGACAAACACAGCAACAGTTAGACACAGTGGAACAAAATCTCAAAAAGTTAGACTCATTGGAACAAAATCAGAGACAAACACAGCAAAAGCTTCAAAAGTTAGACACAATGGAACAAAATCAGAGACAAACACAGCAAAAGCTTCAAAAGTTAGACACAATGGAACAAAATCTTAAAAAGTTAGACTCATTGGAGCAAACTCTTGAACGAACACGTGAGGATTTAACTGCTGAGTTACATCACATTGAATCGAAATGTCAAAAAGTCTGTAATGACGTAAAAACACAAATTTGTGAGCATTTCCAACCTATTTTTTCGCGTCATGAAAATGCACTACAGAATCACGAAGCAGCCGTAAAAGAACTGCAAATTATTGTTCATGAAAATCATGAGACCTTGCAAGCTAAAATTGACTCAGTTGCATCTACCGATTCGGTTATGCAACTTGCAAAAACTCAGGAAAACTTAAAGGTCACAGTAGATTCGATTTCAGCACAAATGGACACTCTGAAACTTGGTTCAGAAAAACACACTGAGGAAATGTGTTCACTATCGGAGAAAGTAGCCGAACTTTCGGATCAGGTCACTAACTTATCTACAAAGGTAGATGATGATCTGAATGACACAAGACCCGTAGCCTTCACTGACACAGAAGAGTATGAACAAATAAGAAAATTCAAACAAAATCAGAATCAAATTAATACACAACACCAAAGAGAAATCCGGGAAGTACAAGATCAGCTGACACAGGTAATACAAGAATTACGTATTTCAGAGGACACTCGCACTCCAACACGGGAAGAGGGACTTAGAAATACGGAAAAGCCGCAAAATAATAACACAGGGCATTTCGGAAGTTATGAAAGAAATTGGCAATGTGCACCGAATTTTGAGATGGAACGGCCGACACGACCTAACGATGACCGATATGCGACTCGCCGACATGACGATTTTGACTATAAGCTGTTCATTACTACACGTAAATTCAAAACATTTAAGAATTCTGGCAACGACATTCATCCACAAGCATGGCTCCATCAATTCTCTCATTGTTTTCCTCCCAACTGGTCGTTGGAACACAGATTAGAATTTATGTGTGGCTACTTAGAGAATGAACCAGCTGTAAGAATGCGATCGGTCATTCACGATTGCCACAGTGAAGGAGAATTTTACCATGCCTTCCTCTCAGCATATTGGTCTCAAGCCACACAAGACCGCGTAAAACATGGTATCATAATGATGAAACACTTTGAACAATCTGAATTCTCCAGTCTTGTGAAATATTTTGAAGACATGTTGCACAAGAATCAGTACCTGTCAAACCCATACAGCCCCTCAGAACTCATCCGCATTTGCTTAATCAAAATGCCTAAACATTTACGACATATTATTTTAGCAGGACGTTGCAAAGACGACATTGAAGCTTTTCAGGGACTGTTACAAGAATTAGAAATTGACACTGACAATCGCGGAACGCGAAACCAGGAACACAACAATTACAGGTCACATCCGTCGCAAATCCGCGATGAAAGAAGTAATAACTGGACACGACAAGGCTATTCTCACAACACAAATCGTGACCAGGATGGACGCCACGCGTATGACAGCCGTTGGCAGAGTAGTAATAACTACAGGGAAAGATCGCCTCTCCGTGGTAATGACTATCACAGAGACAATCAGAGAAACAGACAATATGGGAACCAAAATAGATATTATCAGGGGAGACAGAATAACTTTAGACGCAACGGTCCAGCGCGCAGTTTCGATTCAGGGAGAAATTCTCCACCACGTGACCGACAAGAAAGAAACTATGGCATCTACCGACATGACGACAGACAATATGATCGTAGCGATAGACCTGAACTGCATCAGAACTGGCGGGATTCAAACAGAGCAGGGCCCTCTCGTCATGGTGAATTTGTAGAAGTTAGGTCTCCAAATCCCAATAACGACGCGCGCCAACAAAGAGACAATAGGCAATGACTCACACCGATGGCAGCCACAAAACGTTCTTATGACACTAACGACGCAGCTGCCGTAGCTAGTAATTACGTAAAAATGGAAGACATTAGGGACATCTTACTCCAGGAACACGACATAAAACATAACAATATTGCATATCCTGTGATTCACATTACAGTAAATGACGTAAAATTTACGGCAGTACTTGACTCTGGCAGTCCCATCTCAGTAATTAGTGAAACAGCCTTTAGCAAATGTAACAAATCGAACGATTGCCCTACACTTCCGTTACGTAAGATTAAATTACAAGGTGCAATCTTTGGAAAAAGTGTAGATGTACGCCAGCAAACCAATTTAGAATTCTTTTGTCAAAGCCACAGCTTCTCTATAAACTTTCTTATTGTTCCATTATTGTCGACGGAAATTATATTGGGAGTAGACTTTTTGAATGAATACAAAGCAATCTTAAGCTTTCACGATGCTGAAATAAGTTTAGAGAAAGAAGGTAAGTCAATAGCTTTGAAATTTGAAGACTGGCTCTCAAACCATGACGAGGAAATTAATCGGCTTTACCTTCTGTTAGACAACAGTTCGGACTTTTCTACGGAACTAGACACTAACAATTACTCTGCAAGTACTGACAGGGATGATATCGACAGCGCATTTGACATTAATAAGTTAATTCAGAATAAAATTCAAACAATTGAGAATTGTAATGACACTGATAGGCAGGACCTTTTTGAGATTTTACAAGCACATTCCACAGTTTTTACTCATAAAACAGGAACAATCAAGGGATTTCAATACCAATTTCGTGTTCGTGAGCATACTAAATTTTGTGTTAGACCATATGTAATTCCAGCACATTATAGGGACCGTGTTAGAACAGAAATACAATCTATGCTTGACGAGGGCATTATTGAGCCTGCAGTAAGCTCATACAACAATCCATTACATGTTGTTGAAAAGAAAAATGGATCGATCAGACTTGTCTTAGATTCGAGACAAATCAATACGATCATTATTCCTGAAACAGACAGGCCGCAGACGATGGAAGAACTTCTTCAAAATTTTAATGGTGTAAAAGTGTTGTCTTCCATTGATCTCAGATCCAGCTTTTATCAGATCGAACTTCATCCAGAATGCAGAAAATACACAGCTTTCCTTTGTTTCGGCGTTTGTTATCAGTTTCGGAAACTTCCCTTTGGTTTGAACATTTCTTCAGCAGCATTTATTCGCGGGCTAAATTCCATATTACCTGAGTTCTTAAAACGTCACATCACCTTATATGTGGACGATATTCTAATAGCGGAAGCTTCATGGGAACAACATAATCGCATCCTCAACAGTCTGTTACGTATTTTTGCAGAATCTGGAATTACAGTTAACTTGGAAAAGTCTGAATTCGGTAGGTCAAAGGTGAGGTTTTTGGGACATCTTATTTCTTCTGAAGGCATTCAGCCGGATCCTGAAAAGTTAGAAGCAATCAGAGCCATTCCAGTTCCATCCACAAAAAGACAAGTCCGCAGTTTTCTAGGTCTCGTAAATTTTTACCGTCGTTTTCTGAATATGCAAATTCTAGTTACACCAAAACTTTGTTCTCTCACTGGAAAAAATACTATTTGGAACTGGGACGAACAAGCACAGTTGGAATTCAATTCTTTGAAAGAAGCGTTACTTCACGCGCCAATACTAGCTCATCCTGATCTGTCACAAGATTTCTGCCTTAGCACGGATTCTTCTAAAGTCGGTCTTCGTGCCCATTTATTTCAAGAAGCCATAGAAAATGACACTACCATTCAGAAAACCATTGCTTTTGCTAGCCGAGTGCTAACAAAATCTGAAAAAAATTATTCCGTTACTGAATTAGAAGCTTTAGCTATCGTTTGGGCATTTAACAAATTCCGTTTCTTTCTTTCTGGTAAGCACGTAAAAGTATACAGTGATCATCGTGCATTACAATTTCTTATGTCTTCAAAATTAAATCATGACAGGTTAAAACGTTGGGCATTGTTTCTGCAAGAATTCCGCTTCACAATAGTCTACATTCCCGGCAAGGAGAACATTGTTGCGGACGCACTGTCACGCGCACCGGCTGGGCTTGAGAAAAGTACCACAGAAGGCAACCTCGAGAAAAATTTCAGTATTCTTTACATTCAGAAAGTCGCCTTTGAAAACTTCATCATCACATCTTTAAAGGACATTGCTCATGAACAAGATAAAGATCCGATTTGGAAAGACATCAAGAGCAAATGGCATGAAAAGACACACACACAGATTCGGCATTATTACCTGGTTAGAAACAACATACTCTTCAAACGCTGCACTGTTGATGACAAGCTATGGGTACTTTGCATTCCAGACGATTTTGTTAATAAGCTCATTTGGTACATTCATTTCAGCTACGCACATTTTGGCCCACGAAAATGTTATCATATTCTTCGAACGACTTGTTATTTTAACAATATGGAAAAGCGAATTCGAAGAGTCTTGTCTATTTGTAAACTTTGTCAAAAGGCGAAACCATCTACTGTCTCACATCGTGCTCCGTTGTTTCCTATTATTCCTGCTAAATTAAAAGAATTTGCTGCTGTTGATCTCTTGGGACCGCTTGTCAGAACATCCAATGGATTTTCGTACGTTCTAGTCGCTGTTGAACTTACTTCAAAATTTGTTTCTTTCACTCCGTTACGTAAAGCCACTGGACGGTCTGTATCCAACGCCTTTGTTAAAAATTTCTTACGTGAAGTTGGACACGTTAGTAAAGTCATTTCAGATAACGGACCGCAATTCAGATCTGCTGTTTGGTCACGCATGCTTCGCAACCATAAAATCAAACCTGTTTTTATTTCATTGTACTCACCACATTGCAACCCGTCTGAACGGATTATGAAAGAAATCAATAAGCTTTGCAGACTTTATTGTCACAGAAAGCATCAGCATTGGGACAGATATTTACACTTATTTCAAAACGTGCTGAATGAAATGCCTCACGACTCCACTGCTTTACCACCTACTCTTGTACTGAAGAATGAAGAACCACCGAACAGAATCAGAGAGCTTGTACCTTTCCCGAATACACGTAAACTTCGACACAAAGACATAATTGATTTGGCTCTTAAAAATATAAAATCTGCAGCAGACAAAAGGAGAAAACTACACGGTAAAGCAAATGCAAAGAAATTGTATATTGGTCAGAAAGTTCTCATTAAAGCTCATTCATTGTCACATAAGAAGAAACACTTGAGTCACAAATTCTTTCTAGTTTACAATGGACCTTACAGAATCCGACGTATACCACATGATAATTGCGTTGAAGTTGAAACTCTGCGTACTAGGAAGAGTAAAGGTTTACACCACATTTCTCATGTAAAACCATTTATTGACAGATAATCTGCTTTTTAACTTTGTCTTTGCCATAAAACGTTTCACTTCACGTTACTAGTATGCTTTAGGAACTGTTACCATGCAACAATGTTTGAAGTTAAATATCCAATCAAGAACCAAGAGAACTTATTTAAACAGAAATGACGAATGCATTGTTACAGTAAACAGACGTCACAGTGTTATTGTGTGTGTACATTCTTGCTTGTTTGTTGCACGATTACGTAACGACTATAAGGCTCACATACTTAGAATATTTACCAGTACTGCTAATGAGATTTTAATGCAACATTTTGGTTTATTTGAAAATACATTCTGAATTTAAAGTGCTTTCTGAGAGATACCAGATGACACAGAGGTTAGTTTATGTGACAGCTACACGATTTTTATCACGACGCTACTAATGAGTGACAATTTATAATGTCGCTTTTGCGGTGAATCTGTTTTATATCTGCACAGTTTTCTGAATTCTTCTGGAAAGAAAAACATGTTTTAGTAGTAACTTTTGTGGTATAGCAACAATGAGACACCCTTTTTCGTGGCACAACATTACGTTACTGTACAGTACTTTCTTCATCACGCCAATAAGCGTAATAAGTATGATATCTATACGCAAAGCATTTCACTTTGTTTATCATGAGGTCAGTACATTGACTTCTGCAGAACTTAGCTTTCGGAGGAAAATAACTACGACACTTCCACAGAGATTATCTTACAACAAGATGCACATTTAGCGCTACAGGACACGCATTTCAGTGATCAATTTTATACTTAGAACATTTATTTTTAAAGATTTTTGAATTACAAAGAAAGTTTTCCGTGATATATTTCATTCCATTGGTGTAATCTGTAACACCTGAGGGTATAATTACATTAATCCTCAGGGGGGTACACGCTTACTTTGTGTACCATGTGTTTGGCAACCACAAGGAACCCTAGCTAATATGGTATTTGCTTATATAACTTTACACATCGGTACCATATTTCTCTAACACACAAATTACACAGCTATCTGATCATGTAACTGAGAGATAAACTTTTTTATTACATCAGTGACAGATGTTTACGTAATTACACAGTTGGCTAACTTCACACTTATGAAATTGTATTTTGTCTGTACTTTGTGAAACGCTCATATTTTTTCGGAACCATTGTGATACTATGAGAGCTTTGAATGATGTATTTCGTATGGATTCATGATTTTTAAAGTACGTTTGAGGCAGATGACACTTTTGACATTTGCAACGCACATTCTTGACCTGTTAAATGTTTTTATGTGAGACTGTCTCTGTAGCGGAAACTGCTGTCGTAAATATTTCCGTAAGAAAATGAAGTGACCACCTGCACGTAATGCGTCGTGGGCACCCAGCTGTGTCAGACGCCTGGAGAAAAAGCCATTAGCGCGTGCCTTTCAGAGCACAGGAAGAAAAAAAAAGGCCATTATCCTGGCCATTGTCATTCCTTTAGAGAAAGCATCGCAAATTCGACACGCTGATTACTTGGAAACATATCGTACTTTCTGATATTTACTGAAATGCCTAATGAAATGACGAGAAATATTTGTACATCTGCACACCTGGTTATGACAAGTGTCTTTCTACGAGAGTTGAGAGAATTTCTACTAACTTATGAAATGTCACATGACTATTGAATGATATTTTTATGCTTTGGTTTGCGTAATTGCTTATTTCATTTGATATCTGGTTTCCAGCTGTGTTGCAGCATTGCTTTTATAAAATGAAATGCATTTGCTAATGTGAACACTTTCTGTCAACAGATCTATTAAATAATTATTTTATGATCCACATTCTTTAAAAAAGGAGCACTTGGAAAGGAAAGAACAATAAGAAGGAACTAGTAACAGTAAAACATAATTTTCTTTTCAATTAGATGGTAATATTTTTTTTACAATAAGTTGTTGTGGTGCACCACTTTAATTACATAGACATTAAGATGTGAATATACATTTCCCTTATCTGCATTGTTGTTTAGTGTAATATTTTTTCTGCTTGCGCTATGTCATGTTTAGGTATAAGTTGCTGCTGTTTGCCAGGCATAGTGTTATTGAATTTGACTTTTGCTCATTTATGCTGCTAGCTTTGCCAATTTGCATTTTTTGCATTGCTGTTTGTGTTGATTTGTTATGTGATGCTGCATTGCCTCGTTCCTTAGTTTAGCATCTGAGCTCAGTAGATTTAAGTTAGCTTAAGAGGGGGTAGCCTCTAAGAGAATGAGTTGCGATGAATTGAAAGAAATGCATTGAGAAAACAGGTTTAGGTAGGATTTTCTTGGAAATCAATGTTGAGGTAAGAAATGTGTGAACATATAAATACAGAAAGCATGCTTACATAGAATTTTTTTGGTGGAAACAAAGTAGGAAGTAAGAGGAAAGATATATGAAGTTTTGGGTTGGACTGCAGTACCAAATGTTACACTGAAAACGAACCCTGTCCTTTCCTATTGGTGTTATCCCACTATGTGTTTATGTACCCTTGTGTATTTGTTTTCTTCCTGTCTCTGTGTAGTTTCATAGAATTTTTTTCTTCTTTTAATATTAAGCTACATTCTCTATGATGAGGAATACTGTTATCCTCAAATATAATTGGCACTAATGATATGTTATTTACTTTGTAAAGATGTTAGACATTATTCATTCTGTTTAAATGCTCATGTGTGAAGTTGATGTTTCGCAAGTTATTCTGATCTTCTATGTATGTACTCATGTCATAATTCCTGTAACACTGATGTATATGTTTATTTCTATTCTTTTGTAAAGCCTGTACTACAAATGTTATCTGTATTATTATGTTTTTAATGATGTATTTTGTACCTTTGTAATTGTATTCTTATGTTATAAAATTGTAATTGTCACCAGTTCATGACATTATTAACTTGTAAGTTACATTTCACTGCACACGTTTCTGTTGGTCATAGTATATGGACAATATGTGAGAAGTAGGGACTGTTAGTGTTTGCAAGTGTGTTAATAATTCAGCAAGGGACTGGATAACAGCATTGCTGGTTCTAAGGACAATTCCAAAAACTTTGTGAGTGCACAAGTGGTGGTTTATGGACTTGCTATATTATCCGCAAGACTCTTCAATGGTGATTGTGCACCTGCACAGTCACAACAGATGGCTGCTGGCCATCTCTTCAAGGACTACAGTGGGTCTACATCTTTGATGATCCATCAATACCATTATCTCTACAAGGACTACAGTGGGTCTGCACCTCTGGTGGCCCACCAATACCACAATCTCTACCAGGACTCCAGTGGGTCTGCTCTGTGATGACCTACCTACCAATATTCTTCCAAACTTCGAATGACTCTGCTGTGGGTTTGCTCTGTTGTGGCCCATTACCTGTCTGCATGTCGAGAGTCAGCACTGTCTTTCCGTTGGAAGGTCAACACTACTTCTTCAAGACTGCATGGAAATCCACTACTTCTATGTGCATTTTCTTTTACTGCTTGGACTTTGAGAAAAACTCTGCATTTTTACTGTGATGAACAATGTGGACTGTCTTTATGGACTGTGAGAAATTTTGATCTTTTGACCAACATAATATTAATAAGTGTGTGCATTTTATATCTTTGTTACTGTAATTGTGAAAAATTTTTGTCAAATCTGTATTGGCCACTGCCCAATCCAATTTGTAAAAATTTTTGTGGGGAGCATGGGGGCTATGTAAGTAGGCTGTTTATGTTTTCTCTATGTAAGTAGGCTGTTTATGTTTTCTCTATGTAAGTAGGCTGTTTATGTTTTCTCTATGTAAGTAGGCTGTTTATGTTTTCTTATTGGCAACGTTACGTAGCGCTCAATATGAAAATCACTGGCTGTGCTGTGTGCAGTCTGTCGCTAGTTTGCATTGTTGTCTGCCATTGTAGTGTTAGGCAGCTGGCTGTGAACAGCGCGTAGCGTTGCGCAGTTGGAGGTGAGCCGCCAGCAGTGGTGGATGTGGGGAGAGAGATGGCGGAGGTTTGCAATTTGTCATGAACTGATATATATATTATGACTTGTGATGATATTAAGGTAAATACATTGTTTGTTCTCTATTAATATCTTTCATTTGCTAACTATCCCTATCAGTAGTTAGTGCCTTTAGTAGTTTGAATCTTTTATTTAGCTGGCAGTAGTGGCGCTTGCTGTATTGCAGTAGCTTGAGCAGCGAAGATTTTTGTGAGGTAAGTGATTTGTGAAAGGTATAGTTTAATGTTAGTCAGGGCCATTCTTTTGTAGGGAATTTTGAAAGTCAGATTGCGTTGCGCTAACAAAGTATTGTGTGTCAGGTTAAGCACAGTCCTATATAAATTGTTCAAAGGGGACGTTTCAAGGTTAGTTAGGTTTAAGTAGTTCTAAGTCTAGGGGACTGATGACCTCAGATGTTAAGTCCCATACTGCTTAGAGCCATTTGAACCATTTGAATTTGAACCTCAACACAAACAAACGTAACGTAAATACGCGGAAATACCCGTTATTATGACTACACGATTGGCAAACAGTCAGCCGAGGCTGAAGCTTTTGGTTTGCATTTTGGTATTCTGGTTGTAATGGCTTTATTTATTAGTTCACTTTTCCTATTTGAGTTTACATAACCGCGCGTGATTAGCCGAGCGGTTTAAGGTGCTGCAGTCATGGACCGTGCGGCTAGTCGCGGCGGAGGTTGGAGTCCTCCCTCGGGCATGGGTGTGTGTGTTTGTCCTTAGGATAATTTAGGTTAAGTAGTGTGTAAGCTTAGGGACTGATAACCTTAGCAGTAAAGTCCCATAAGATTTCACACACATTTGAACATTTTTTTGAGTTTATATATCGTCATTTTGTCATTTGAAGATAGTGAGCGGCGCTGTCGGCACTACAAAATGGAGTGCCAATTAGAGAAATCTGAACATTGCCGACGTATTCTTCTGTTTGAGTTCTACAGAGGGGAGACCGCGGCGGGGGCAGACACAAACATTTGCGTCGTGTAACAGGATAGTGCCGCTGGACTGTGCACGGCCAGATAATTGGTTCTCTCGATTTAAGAAGGATCGTTTTGACTCTGCTGACTCTCCACGTTCGGGAAGACCTTCGGGGTTTTATGAAGATCGCTTAAACGCATTAAACCCCAATGTTTTATGTCAGTGTACTCGAGAACTCGCAAATGTGAAGAGCTGCAACCATTCCACATATGTGCTACATTGTCGAGCAGTGGGAAGATTTAAAAATCGGGTGTATGGGTATAACTCGATAAGATAAAGTCAATGTTGTATGAATTCTTGTAAACGATATGCAAATAACTAATAAAACGCAAGTGCGCACTGTGGTTGAAGTACTCGAGGCTGGCGTACACACATACATTCCAGACATGACGGTCACAGCAGCTTTTAGTTCGAGAGATGCAACCGCACGCCAGGAGGCCGGTCCCAACCCATCTACGTCGGCCGGTGGACGCCCATTGAGTGGACAGCTTTCGCCCGAGGGAAAGGAGGAACGACCCCGTGTTCGGCTTAAAAGCAAATTCCACTACATTGTGTGGGAGCCGCCAGCCTACGCATTCTTTACACATAGCACGCAGTTTCAGAGATTTTCACAGGGAGACAGCAAACGCCAAACGCCGATACTACAGATTTGCGGATTGGTCGCCTTAAACGAAACGTCATTCTCCCGTTTTAGAAGAGCAGTGCTGATTGGCAGACGATATTCTGACGCCTTGAGCTGAAGGAGTAACGGAAGAGACCGAAAGATATAGCCCTTCACGTCTGGCGTGGAGAGGTGCCATTTCGTTGTCGCTGTTGGAGCGAGGAACCAGTCTCTCCTCAGTACTTCACTGGGAGAGCACCTCTGTCGACAGCGAATCGAAGTGCCACTCTGTATTGAGTCCTTGCGACTAAGCGTTGTTCACTGCATTGGCCGACACACTTATTGTGCAGTGTGAACGGACAGAGTTATAGTTAAACGCCTGCGAGCGAATTTTGTGAGTGGAATCGTGGTGGACTGGTTATCAGACCGGTGTACCACGCCAATAGTTAGACTAGGGGCGAATAGGAATCCTCGATTTCATCAAGGTGTAGGGAGAGTTTGATTGGCGAAGGTCAACCCAGATAGAACGAGAGTTATTTTATTTGTCAGCAGTGAGCGGCGCAGACAGCAGTCATCGCAGCTTACGATATTGTGCGCTACAGCTATTGGGAGCCCCATATTTCCTCCACAACAGTAAACTTCACTGCATTTCACACGCGACAGCCTAGACCGTACCTAGCAACATTCTAACAGATAATTATTCAAGCTGAGTAGGCGCGCCTCTCAGCCATTCTGCCAAGTCGCCCGCATCTCGTGGTCGTGCGGTAGCGTTCTCGCTTCCCACGCCCGGGTTCGATTCCCAGCGGGGTCAGGGATTTTCTCTGCCTCGTGATGGCTGGGTGTTGTGTGTTGTCCTTAGGTTAGTTAGGTTTAAGTAGTTCTAAGTTCTAAGGGACTGATGACCATAGATGTTAAGTCCCATAGTGCTCAGAGCCATTTGAACCATTTCTGCCAAGTCAACAACAATCTTCAAGACATCTTGGGTTGTCGGGTGTTCTGCCGGATATCAGCGTCGTACTGGCACGATATTTCCGTCACGCAGCTCGTAACCTTCATCAGGTGCGACCTGATGAAGGTTACGAGCTACGTGACCGAAATATCGTGCCAGTACGCCGCTGATATCCGGCAGAACACCCGACAACCCAAGATGTCATTAGATCGCCGGGAAAGCCTGAAGAGTTATAACAATCTTAAACTTTGTATAGAAATTTGATTAACGAATCCTATCCTTGAGAGGTAACTTCACATTCCGAAAAGAACTGGGATATAACTTGTTCAGTTCATAACTAAAAGTGACATTATGATTTCTCAGAATTTTTGCAAAATAAATAATAACTTTCGTTAGTTTCATGTTTTTCTTACACTAACTAGCACTACTCCAGTACCCAAGTATCCCACTAGTTACGTAAGAAATTTTATGAATTTTTGTGTCATTTCCTTACAGCGGACGACTCCAGAAGATATTTATTGCTGAAAGTTTTTCAGGCATTTCTCTTTAGAACGTTAGGAGCGTCTGTCTGACTTCTGTAGTAGTGTGGGGGTGGAAATTGCATCTTGCAGGAGCCGCAGGGTAAAGGGTACACCTCAGATTAATCCGTTACGCAGTATGACAGAATAGCCCCCACACGCTCACAATACGTGCATCCCTGCTTGCTCGTCATCAGTTGGCTCTTGAGCAATACCGACCATACCTGTCCTGTATCGGTACTGGTGACGATAAATGGTGTCTTTATGCTAAGGTAAGGAAAAGGAAGGAACGGTTGAGCCCAAACAAAGGAGCAACGTCCCGTACGAAGACCTGCGCGCATCCACAAAAGATAGTGTTACCGGTCTGGTGGATCAGTGACGGTGTGAGATGCTACGAATTCCTTCCGCAATGTGTAACCACCACTGCTAGCATTTATTGTGAACAACTTAGACGTCTCGCAGACACAGTTCAAGTAAAACGACCAGGAACAGTGCGTCAAGTGATGCTACTCGACGTTAAGGCCCGCCCGCATTCTGCTAGATTGACAAAGAAACACTATAGAGGAGTTGCGTTGGAAAGCCATTCCGCACCCACATTATTCACCTGATCTTGCACCCTCGGATTTTCACCTTGGCCACACTCTATCGAAGAACCTTCAAGGAACTCCCTCTCACGAAAATGCGCTCCGAACATGGCTCGACGAGTACTCTTTCTCAAAACCACGTGATTTCCACAGTCGCGGAATCGAAAAGGTTGCCCCAGCGTTGACAGACTGTTCTAAATAGTGAAGGAAAATATATTACTGATGACTGAAGCGTCTTTTATGTGTGTCTGCTGCTTTCGTTAATCTTATGGAAAAAGGCTACGAACTTAGACACCAACCCAATATTTGCGAGTATGTGTACGGAACGAAGTGGAAAGGCCATATGAAATTAATGGTAGGAAAGGTAGATATCAGACTGACATCTATTGGAAAAACTTGAAGTGGAGTTGACTCTCGAAAGAGGACCTTACTAAACCCTCGTTCAGACAATACTGGACTATTTCTTCCTAGTCAAGGACTCTTACTGGGTAGGACAGGTAGACGAAGCAGAGAAGGTCCGAAGAAGATCCGCTCTACAAGAAAGACACAGCGTGCGTCAAGCTATGGCTTACTTTTAGTAAAATTTCGAATGCACACGTTCCGTGAAGCGTCAACCAACATACCGTTTCCTCGTACCCACATTTCACGAAAACGCCTTGAAGATAAAAATCAGAGATATTCGGGCTGACACGGAGGCTCAACAATAGTTGTTGTCCCCCTCCACATTCTAGATTGCAATAAGAAAGGGAGGAAGTGATACTGGTACATAACGTACCCTCCACCACATACCGCAAGGTTCCTTGCGGATATAAATCAATATCTTCCCTATTATTTTGCCCTAATGTTTCACATCCTTGTTTTAGTGTAACGTACCGCGGGATTACAAGGTACTCTAAAGTAGTGCTCATTTTTTTTAGTGCGGAAATGCAAGCTCGCTGGAAATGAGTCTCAAGAGAGACTTCGAAATGATGAAAGAATATTCGTGAAAGAAGTAGAAAAATACGTTTAATTACATTTTGTTTTTACGTGATCTTTCAACAGCCTCATATCTTCTTCGTGAAAACTGTAATAATGGGTTAGTATAATCCTTTTTAAATCAGAAATTTGAACAGTAATGATACAGCTTTATTAAAATAAGTAATGAGAAGATATCTACACGAACTTCTTGTTTTTTCTGTTTTGTAAACATATTACTTATTTCGGCACACACACTGATTATGAAGAAAATTCTATCAATAAAAGAAGTAAAACTTGGCGGTTTACGAACTCCTCGCCTCCCCCCCCCCCCCCCTTCCTCTCAAGGACTTGGCGCCCGCATCGGAATACCAGATGGCTCTGTGGTCTGAAAGCATCTTCAGTTTCCGAGGTTTTTTCTCGTGTTAGCAGCCGGTCTATAAACCTGCTCTATATGTGAATACAGAGAGTATTCGCATACGTTTTTAACGTTACCCGTCTGACAGGAAAATAATGTGCTTTAAATATCGTACAAACCAAAATCCTTCAGTTAGGTACAGTACACCGTAAAGTGTAAGGGCCGTAAGATTCAAAAGTACACACACACACACACACACACACACACGCACACAGTACACTGTACGCAGTAGGTACCTGCTAGCACCAGGCTAAAGGTCAATGCTAGGAACAATGTTCTGAGCAGCACAAAGCGACCGCGTGGGAAGCTAGTCCCACTGGGCTGTTGCAGGACAGAGATCCACTGTCAGAAGGACGGCTGCTGCTGATGCTGGTGGGGTGAAGCAGGTCAATGATCCACGTCGTCCACTGTTCGATCATCAAGCTAAAAAGAGCTCGATCGCCCAGGACTCGGCCACTGCACAGAACACCAGATGGGAGAATAAGCTGCCGCCGGGTTTCCCCACAAAGGAAACATCTTCCGTACCCCGTTCGGAGATCACTCCATCATCTTGTGGCAGACGTTCCTCTTTGCGAGTCCAGCATGCAAAAGTGGGACATCGTTCCAACTCACGGAGGCGTGTCCTGCGAGTGCGGAAAAAAACTTGCTCATAAGCCATCACCATCAACTGGATCGACCGTGCACAATACAGGACTTGATGGAGACAAGTATAGCCGTCGGAACTGTTGCACTCTCGAAATTTTCACCGGTCACAGAAATGAATGACTATTAAATTTAGTGACTGATAAACACAGGCCGGCCGGAGTGGCCGAGCGGTTCTAGGCGCTACAGTCTGGTACCGCGCGACCGCTACGGTCGCAGGTTCGAATCCTGCCTCGGGCATGGATGTGTGTGATGTCCTTAGGTTAGTCAGGTTTAAGTAGTTCAAAGTTCTACGGGACTGATGACCTCAGCAGTTAAGTCCTATAGTGCCTAGAACCATTTGATAAACACAATTTTTCAGTAGTATCGATATGTGCTTAACAAGCAATTGTGCTTCTTTTCCTGCTCCCCTGAACCTACCGTGGACGCGATATGTCTTACCTCCTCCCCTGTTGAGATCGCTTATAAACATTTGGTAATAAATGCAGAAATCCGGCTCATACTGATTGTTGATGTTTTACTGCCCGCTGAAATAGTTTGGTTGATTGTTTGGATGATTTGGGGGAGGGACCAAACAGCGAGGTCATCGAACTCATCGGATTAAGGAAGGAAGTTGTCTGTGCCCTTTCAAAGTAATCATCCCGGCATTTCCCTGAAGCGATTTAGGGAAACCACGGAAAACCTAAATAAGGATAACCGGACGTAGGTTTGATCCGTCGTCCTCTCGAATGGGAGGCCAGAGTGGTAACCATTGCGCCACGTCGCTCGGTCTGCTGAAATGGTACGATAACTAACCCACATTATCGATGTCAAAATAACAGTGGCGTGGAAAGCTGTCAGATTTGGCTACTGAAAACTGGCTGTTTCCAAGTTTCAGCCTGCTCGTCTACTTTAACGCAAAGCTTGTAAACTTACGAGACAGGGCGGTGCAGTAGATCCGGCGGTCACACCTCTTGTGCAGCGGCGGCCAGTCCTTCTGTGGCTCTCAGGCGGACCCGCTCGCTCGTTTCGGTCAATGCCGGGCTCCTAACCTCCACCTCGGAAAACAAAGAGGTGAAATACGCCAGCATACAGAATACAGGTTAGACATGAAGTGAGGTCTCTTTGGCCTTTAGGGAACACAGGTGACTCTGATATCCAAACGAAATCGTTGAATTCACAATCTTGGTGACATTTTATTTTTCTTGCACAGATAACCAATATCGCCTTCACACCATCATCAAATCTCGTAAGGCAACAACACACAGGACGCCAGTGGATAACTGACACAGTTCACAAAAAGACGGCGCGCGCGACGTGGTGCCATCAGAGAGCGTCTGTCGGAATGTACAGGCTCCCTGCGCTCCATTACGGTAACTGACGGGGAGTCGGGAAATAAAACGCGAAACCAGGACAACGACAGCAGGGACATTCAATCTTATCATGTTCAAAAATTCAGGACATTTAATTAATTCCAGGAAGATACTTCGTCCACGCACAGAACACTAATGAGCGAATGAATGAGATTTCTCATACGTGCTTAGTGCTGCATCTTATTTTCAGTACCCGTCCGTATGAATTAGCAAAGAGATCTAAACTCCAGATTGTTATTATTGGCGTTACAAATCTTGCTAAACTAATGAGTTTTAACTACTTAACCTAGAATAAAGTTTTATGGAAAAATGGCTCTTCAAGCGGGTGCATGTGTTTTTCCAACAAAATGGACATAAAAATCTGTCGACGACGAAAGGAAAGTACCACTTCACATATCTACGTCCTGGAAATGCGTGAAGCAGTTATGGGTTATACGAGAACCGGGAGCCGCAATATCTTCATTCCAACGAGTTCTCGGTGTCTTCGAGAAACGACGTATATCTCTAGGAGGCCTGGAACAATATCAACCAGATTTGCACTGATGAATCGAAACGTTGTGACCACTATACACCACTAGATGAAATCGCGCCTGGTGGCAACGCGGTAAGGAAAGTATGTTGTTGTTGTTGTTGTTGTGGTCTTCAGTCCAGAGACTGGTTTGATGCAGCTCTCCATGCTACTCCATCTGTGCAAGCTTCTTTATCTCCCAGTACCTACTGCAGCCTACATCCTTCTGAATCTGCTTAGTGTATTCATCTCTTGGTCTCCCTCTACGATTTTTACCCTTCACGCTGCCCTCCAATACTAAATTGGTGATCCCTTGATGCCTCAGAACATGTCCTACCAACCGTTCCCTTCTTCTAGTCAAGTTGTTCCCTTCTTCTAGTCAAGTTGTGCCACAAATTTATCTTCTCTCCAATTCTATTCAATACCTCCCCATAGTTATGTGATCTACCCATCTAATCTTCGGCGAACCTCAAAGTTTTTATTTCTTCTCCATGATTTTTAATACCTACTCCGAATTTTTCTTTTGTTTCCTTTACTGCTTGCTCAATATAGAGATTGAATAACATCGGGGATAGGCTACAACCCTGGCTCACTCTCTTCCCAATCACTGCTTCCCTTTCATACCCCTCGAAACTGCCATCTGGTTTCTGTACAAATTGTAAATAACCTTTCGCTCTCTATATTTTATCCCTGCCACCTTCATAATTTGAAAGAGAGAATTCCAGTCAACATTGTCGAAAGCTTTCTCTAAGTCTACAAATGCTAGAAACGTAGGTTTGCCTTTCCTTAATCTAGCTTCTAAGATAAGTAGTAGGGTCAGTATTACCTCACGTGTTCCAACATTTCTACGGAATCCAAACTGATCATCCCCGAGGTCGGCTTCTACCAGTTTTTCCACTCGTCTGTAAATAATTCGTGTTAGCATTTTGCATCCGTGGCTTATTAAACTGATAGTTTGGTAATTTTCACATCTGTCAACAGCTGCTTTCTTTGGGATTGGAATTATTATATTCTTCTTTAACTCTGAGGGCATTTCGCCTGTCTCATACATCTTGCTCACCAGATGGTAGAGTTTTGTCAGGACTGGCTCTCCCAAGGCCGTCAGTAGTTCCAATGGAATGTTTTCTACTCCGGGGGCCTTGTTTCGACTCAGGTCTTTCAGTGCTCTGTCAAACTCTTCACGCAGTATCATATCTCCCATTTCTTCTTCATCTATATCCTCCTCCATTTCCATAATATTGTCTTCAAGAGCATCGCCCTTGTATAGACCCTCTGTATGCTCCTTCCACCTTTCTGCTTTCCCTTCTTTGCTTAGAAATGACTTTCCATCTGATCTCTTGATATTCATCCAAGTGGTTCTCTTTTCTCCAAAGGTCTCCTTAATTTTTCCTGTAGGCAGTATCTATCTCGCCCCTGATGATATACGCCTCTACATCCTTAAATTTGTCCTCTAGCCATCCCTGTTTAGCCTTTTTGCACTTCCTGTCGATCGCCTTTTTGAGACGTTTGTATTCCTTTTTGCTTGCTCCATTTACTGCATTTTTATATTTTCTCCTTTCATCAATTAAATTCAGTATTTCTTCTGTTACCCAAGGGTTTCTACTAGCCATCGTCTTTTTACCTACTCGATTCTCTGCTGCCGTCACTATTTCATCTCTCAAAGCTACCCATTCTTCTTCTACTGTATTTCTTTCCCCCATTCATGTCAATCGTCCCCTAATGCTCTCCCTGAAACTCTGTACAACCTCTGGTTCTTTCAGTTTATCCAGATCCCATCTCCTCAAATTCCCACCTTTTTACAGTTGCTTCCGTTTTAATCTACAGTTCATAACCAATAGATTGTGGTCAGAGTCCGCATCTGCCGCTGGAAATGTCTTACAATTTAAAACCTGGTTCCTGAATCTCTGTCTTACCATTATATAATCTATCTGAGACCTTCCAGTACCTCCAGGCTTCTTTCATGTATACAGCCTTCTTTCATGTTTCTTGAACCAAGTGTTAGCTATGATTAAGTTATGCTCTGCGCAAAATCTACCAGGCAGCTTCCTCCTTCATTCCTTACTCCCATTCCATATTCTCCTACTACGTTTCCTTCTCTCCCCTCTCCTACTGTCGAGTTCCAGTCACCCATGACTATTAAATTTTCGTCTCCCTTCACTATCTGAATAATTTCTTTTGTCTCATCATGCATTTCTTCAATCTCTTCCTCATCTGCGGAGCTAGTTGGCATATAAACTTGTACTACTGTGGTAGGCATGAGCTTCGTATCTATCGTGGCCATAATAATGCGTTCACTATCTTGTTTGTAGTGGCTTACCCGCATTGTTGGTTCTTTTATTCATTATTAAACCTACTCCTGAATTACCCCTATTTGATTTTGTATTTATAACCCTGTATTCACCTGACCAGAAGTCTTGTTCATCCTGCCACCGAACTTCACTAATTCTCACTATATCTAACTTTAATCTATCCATTTGCCTTTTTAAATTTTCTAACCTGCCTGCCCGATTAAGGGATCTGACATGTCACGCTCCGATCCGTAGAACGCCAGTTTTATTTCTCCTGATAACGACGTCCTGCTGAGTAGTCCCCGCCCGGAGATCCGAATGGTGGACTATTTTACCTCCGGAATATTTTACCCAAGAGGACGCCATCATCATTTAACCATACAGTAAAGCTGTAATTTTCCCTTGCTTTCAGCCGTTCGCAGTACCACCACAGCAAGGTCGTTTTGGTTATTGTTACAAGGTCACATCAGTCAATCATCCAGTCTGTTGCCACTGCGACTACTGAAAAGGCTGCTGCCCCTCTTCAGGAACCACAAGTTTGTCTGGCCTCTCAACAGATACCCCTCGGTTGTGGTTGCACCTACGGTACGGCTACCTCTATCGTTGAGGCACGCAAGCCTCCCCACCAACGGCAAGGTGCATGGTTCATGGGGGGAGGGGTGGGGGAGGGGACAGTATATAACCGGCAAATGGGGTACCATTGTAGCGACGGATACAGACCCGCGCCCTGAAGGCTGCTACGCATCTTTCGAGGCGGTTCTCTACGCGCCAACTCCACAAGGACACCGGGATCCTGCCTCTCCGAGACAGGTTTCGCGCCATCGCCAGCAAGTTCCACGAGAAGACGGGACGCTCCCGCAACCGGCTCATGCGTGGACTGGGCCGACAACCTCATCACAGGCCAACCACGCGTTGGCCTGACCTGCCGAGGGCTTAAGTTTATTAATCCCTCAACAGAGTGTGTCTTTCTCTTTTCCAGGTTATACCAGCTAGGACCAATCAACAAGAGTGGTAATGTATCTGTCTCTCTTTTACAGGAATCGCAGGAATGACAAATTTTGCCGGCCGCGGTGGTCTCGCGGTTCTAGGCGCTCAGTCCGGAGCCGCGCGACTGCTACGGTCGCAGGCTCGAATCCTGCCTCGGGCATGGATGTGTGTGATGTCCTTAGGTTAGTTAGGTTTAAGTAGTTCTAAGTTCTAGGGGACTGATGACCACAGATGTTAAGTCCCATAGTGCTCAGAGCCATTTGAACCGTTTGACAAATTTTGTCTAAACTGCACCACCTCGAGCCAAGGGCAGGCTCGTCTTTACAGCGCCAAGCATTCCAGCGACAACACGGGCCGCAGAGGCCCGCCGCCTGGGAATAAACATCTCGGAAAGCGGCTGTTGGCCTGCTACTGGCGTGAGCATCTACCCAAAGTGGCAGGAGGACCCACCTAGATATCGGACGTCCACGTCTCGTCACAGATGTGCGGGTCGGAGGCTTGTCCGCTTTGCAAGGCAGGATAGGCGGCAACCTGTGGCAGATTTCACGACAGTGTACAATGGTAGCGCAGGCACGGGTGTTTCCCAGTACAGCGTTCAGCAGACCTCACGCACGGATGCACGTTGGTAGGGGCTGTGTTATACTATGGCGGAATTCGTTGGGCTTCCAAGGAGCCTCAGGTAGTAGAACAGGTCACCGTGGCAGCTGTGCTCTACTGCAGACCACCTGCATGCCTCATAACTTCCCGGTACCATGACACTTTCCTCCTGGGTGACTGCCGGAAGCGTGCTATCAGGGTTTGAATTGCATCACGTAAACATGAAAGAATTTACGTCGATGTCCGACCGCGATCGAACACATCAGGAACGCTGTCGGGAGTCAGCTGGACAACCACAAAGCAACCACTCATTTTTTACTGGAATTGCGTGTTGACGTCTGGTGCCAAATACCTCCGGAAACTTTCCAAATCGATGCAACGCACGATCGCTGCTGTACTGTGTCCCACAGGTGGGCCAACACGCCGTTTGCCATCTCATCGTATTGTTATGGCTCATCAGTATACTGCCAGGTTAAAATCACTCTGAGGGTAGACCGACTAATAATACAACCGATGAAATTTATCTCGAAGTTTAGTCGAATGTATGTTTGCAGAACAGACCGAAAAATTTCTGAATCCAACAGCATATTCTAGAAGGAATTGAAATGCCATCGATCTTAGTTTCGAAACTTCCTGGCGGATTAAAACTGTGTGCCCGACCGAGACTCGAACTCGCTACCTTTACCTTTCGCGGGCAAGTGCAGGAAGTTTCATATCAACGCACACTCCGCTGCAGAGTGAAAATGTCATTCGGGAAACATCCCCCAGGCTGTGGCTAAGCCATGTCTCCGCAGTATCCTTTCTTTCAGGAGTGCTAGTTCTGCAAGGTTCGCAGGAGAGCTTCTGTAAAGTTTGGAAGGTAGGAGACGAGATACTGGCAGAAATAAAGCTGCGAGGACCGGGCGTGACTCGTGCTTGGGTAGCTCAGATGTTAGAGCACTTGCCCGCGAAAGGCGAAGGTCCCGAGTTCGAATCTCTGTCGGGCACACAGTTTTAATCTGCCAGGAAGTTTCATATCAGCGCACACTCCGCTGCAGAGTGAAAATCTCATTCTAAGTTTCGATTATAAAACACATCGAAGACACAAAAAATTACAATTTCTTATTCGCTAAACACTCGTTCCTGATCTAATAGGAGTTAAACCTAGTTTTTAGCGCTACAGTTGCAAGGTGGCTAATCAGCATGTGGAAGGTTCACGTTCTTCTTTTAACTGCGTAAATACGACTTAAGTGAGCAACTGCGTCCCCCTGAAAAACAAAAAAGGAGAGTTGCTTGTACCCGTTGACGTTTTCGATTCTCGTACGTGTTTTTAATTCCTTTTGTTTCTCGAGAAAAGAGTTCTGATATGGTTGAAATTCTCGTATTTTGCCCATCTGTAGCGTGAAAGCTGATACTTTAATACAACAGTGCGTGTTACTTTTTAATCAGCTCATCTGTATAGTTGAATCGAACAATGAAAATGGGCTGTGTTTATGCGGCGATCGAAGAGAGTTAGAGGGTGGGGGAGGACCATTAGCTGATACCGCCCCCCTCACCCCCACCCCCACGCATCCAGCCTAGCGGAGTGGCCGCGTGGTTTGAGGCGCTATGTCACGGATTGCGCGGCCCCTCCCGAGTCCTCCCTCGGGCATGAGTGTGTGTGTTGTTCTTAGCATAAGTTAGTTTAAGTAGTGTGTAAGTCTAGGGAACGATGACCTCAGTGGTTTGCCCCCTTAGGAATTAACACACATTACATTGTCCCCCCACCCGAGAACTGCATCCTGGACAGGCTCCTACCGGTGTTAACCAGAATTGCATATGAAAATGTAGCTTTTATGTTTACATGGTATTTGTTCACTAGACGAGTCACGATTCTGGTGCTTTTAATCCCTTTATTATAGTTTTCGTTATGATTTGTGATGTCATCCCTAAGGAAAGGGCAACTAAAAGAAATTTGCTCGCGCAGTGGATTAAAGCAGCTACAGCGTTAACGACAAACTCGCTATACCTTGCCAGGCCAGCAACAATCTTTAATTTTTAAACTGGTAATTTAGTAATACTTTTGGCACTTGATAGTGATATATTCTTCATTTTCAAGTTTACACAATAAACGCTTTGGGAGGAACTGTAGAAATTTTATAAGAAGCTATTCCGGATTACGCAACACATATAGACTTCGTTGCTATTTAAACGAAAGTTAAAAAATTGTGATAGCCGAAAGTTAACTCTAGGAAACGTCATTCGTCGTGGAATGATTGCAGAAAACGTGATATTCTGCAGGAATCTGTGAAGCACCCGTGTCATCAAATATTGTCTACATAAATCTACGTCTACGTACGCACATACTCTGCAAACCACTGCGAAGTGCATGACTGAGAGTACTTAACGCTAGGATTTCTTCCCATTCTGTTCCCGTAAATGCGCGGGAAAAATTACTGCTTAAATGTCTTTGTGCGTGCCGCAACTGGTCTAATTCGTGTTCACAGTCGCTACTATTCCGATATCTAAGAGGATGAAGAACATAGTAGGCTTTCGCGGGATAACTGGTGCATATCTTCAAGTAACCACCAATTCAGGTTTTCCAGCCGTGAGTAAAACAAACATTTGAATTTTCGTACTGTTGTTCTTTGTATACATTCAATGTCTTCTGGTAGTCCTATTTTGCATGGGCTGAACACATTTCGACAATATTCGAACATGGGGCACATTACTGACTTATAAGCGATCTCCTCTATAGGCTAACTGCATTTCACCAGTATCCCCTAACTGATTTGTCTAGTCCACATCGCTACACATTATTACGTGCTGTTATTTCAAGGAGTCGACAAATCGCAGTTCTGATTCATTGGTGTTGTACTCATAGCATATATCGTTTCTATGTTTTGTGAGGCACGCATTTTTGCATTTTAGAACATTTAAGACAAACTGTCAACCTTGTCACCACTTTGAAACTTTATAAACATCTGACTCGTTACTTGTGCAGCTTTTATAGATGATACTTCATTATAGATACCTCCAGTCAGAGGTAACTATTAACAGTGCTTGGAAGGTGATACATGCACAACATTAACATCAAGGATGCCTACACAGTTCCCCTGGACATGCCTGAAATTACTTCAACGTCTTTCTACGACACTAGGTCTAAGATAACATATCGCGTCCTGGCTACGAAATAGTCCTCAACCAAGTAATATATTTTGTTTGACATCCAATATAATCGCCCTTTGGTTAACCTTTTGTTAGTAACCGTTGGTGTTGTATTGCGTCAAATGTATTAAGGAAGTTCAGTAATACTGCACATACCTGCTTCCTGGATGTCATGCGAGAAAAGCGCAAGTTGGGTTTTGCATCATCAATGTTTACTGTATCTTTAGGCCGGCCGCGGTGGTCTAGCGGTTCTGGCGCTGCAGTCCGGAACCGCGGGACTGCTACGGTCGCAGGTTCGAGTCCTGCCTCGGGCATGGGTGTGTGTGATGTCCTTAGGTTAGTTAGGTTTAAGTAGTTCTAAGTTCTAGGGGACTTATGACCTAAGATGTTGAGTCCCATAGTGCTCAGAGCCATTTGAGCCAACTGTATCTTTACCGGTTGTCAGAGACGACAATTGGTCTGAAATACGTCATTACATCTGAGATTAGAATAAGTTCTGCGGTTCTGGATGTCAGCGAGATAGGACGGTACTTATATGGATCAATTCTGATAAGGTACACCTTTTATAGACAAACGTGACCTGTACTTTCTGACAATCAAATAGCTCCGTTCTGTTTCACAAGAGATCTACGGTATATTATGGTTAAAATCATAACTATCTCAGAAATTTTTTCACAGAACCTGGCAGGAATTACGTTGGGCGCAGAAATATTGTTCAATTTTTGTAATTGTAGATATTTCTATACACCACTGATGCTTCAAGATGGATGCGAACTATACCCACAAAGACTACTAACAAATTTTCAAGAACCTGTTTCAAATGATTACTCTAGGAATATGATAGATCCTCCTACATATCGTTCCTGGAACGATCTTGAGGACACGATTAGATTATTTACAGCATGCACAGAGGATCTGAAACAGTCATGTTTCGCACACCCTACTTGTGAATGGAATGGGATAAAGCCATAAAAAGACAACAGGGGAGGGAATAGAGAGAGAGCTGGGACAGTCTGCATTGTTGCCGAATTAATTCAAGATGGCGGTTGTCCTTGTGTGGGCCCCCACCTCCTCTCCTTGCAGGGTACATGTGGCAACGTCGCATCCCAACTCCAGCCACCATTCCCACTTCCCCCTCTCCCCCACAACGCCTCACGCCCTCCTCTGCTTCATCTCCCCTCACTCACTGCCCCCATCCCCTCCCCCACTTTCCCTCTCCTCCTGCTCTTGTGAATTGGTGGGGAAAAGACTCAGTCTGTGATGAGCTGTTGGAGAGGAAGTACGCAGGGTACCGTTTTGGAAATTATGTTCATTCATTTATATGTGTATTATCCTGCTGGAAGAATTTTCTAAATTTTGGTAGGGAAACAGAACTGACAATTACCCTACATCCTTGCTGCCTGAAATTCTAATAAACACGACTGCTTAAAAATAGCAGGATGAGAGGAAAACGCTGTCATGAAAAATTGATTTCATGAGATGAAGTGGGTGGTAAATTAGAGAAATATATTGTTTACTTAATTAAACTGCAATTAAATTAATTGATTAAATTGCTGGGAAATGCGTTCCACTGAAGGGACGCTCGTGTTGGACAGAGGGGAGTTTAATAAGTGAGTCACCCCTAGGCATACAGCTGAGGACTGCATCCACAGCTGGAGGAGTTCAGCTTGATGTATGTGGCTCGACTGAGGACGCTTGAAATGGGTTTTGTTCACCTTCCAGTCGCACGTGTATTTATGTGCACCTTGCGATGAGCCCTAGTCCACAATACCACTCGAAATGTCCTACACTCGCTGCCAGAAGAATTGTCTCTTATCAGTCTATAGGTGAATAGTTGCTCAGGAACTTGTACACAGATACATGGTAAGAAGGGATAGGACAGCAAACTATCACTGAACTGTAAGAAGAATATTCTTTTGCCTATCTACAAGCGAAATAGCTGCTTCTGAGGAACTTGTGTATAGATACATGCTAAGAAGGGGTAAGACAGGAAACTATCAGTAAAGTGTAGGAAGCCCAATAACACGCTACCACAACTGACAGAAAATGCTTCACCGTTCTAATTCCACATCGACATAGTCGTGAAAAAACCACCAGTCGTAAACAGTGAAACATAATGCAACACATGCACTGGCAATTGAGGAAAATCACTGTAATAACACAACTACCACAAAAACCGACTCCAAAGGATATCGCCAGACTTGCGCATGTGTTCGCCTCGATGTGTGGATACAGACTAAGCAGCTTAGAAACAGTCTTACCTCTCCTCTTACCTCCTCCCCCCCCCCCCCCCCTTTAGATAGGGACACTGGTTTTCCAGCCCTGTTCTATCCTGTCACTGATGGTACACAAAGAGATCCGTCTGCTGGTAGTCATATACTGTTTGCGGTCTGTAGAAACCAGTCACAGATCTACAATAGACTCGAGAACAGGACGCTTCCTGCAAACCATTAAACATTTTTGTTGGGAAAATTGGCCCCACTGGAACAACAGTGAGTTACCTGGGTATCCGCCATGGATGAAGAACTGAACAGTCAACAGCGGCGTGCTTTCAATCGTTCTGAATGTACCGGAACTGTCTGTGTTCCTCAGCTAAGTAAAATCAATCTCATGTAGGAAAAACATTGAAATAATACGTCCCACGTAAATGACATCAACATGGTTTATTATACTAGTCGTCAGACTGTGCGTCGATCTGCCCACTGTGCCCCCAACATGTGGACAGCTGTACCCACACTCGCTGGCCACTGCCACTGCATGCAGTTATAGCCCATCATTGCTTGTGTGTATTCTATTTCTTCAGGTAATCTGTCCAATGGTTGTCGGTAGATGTTTCAAATTCACCACTGTACCAAATCACAGCTTTGTGTGTGTGTGTTTTCTCATATATTGTGGAAGGATGAGATTCGTCCTGTACAGATGGTGGAAGAACAGAATTTTTACACACGTCATTTGCTTCTCGTGGAGTAGCATACTGCATGTCTGCCTAAAGTGTTGCTGTTCTTAACAGCTCAATTGCTATAATGGCAGCTCATGTATTTAAAAAAAGTGACAGGCTTGACTACATACACTCATTTGGTGAAGGAAGTATTACCATTGTGTATTCTCCACGTTTGATTCTTATGCTTACTTCAATGAATACTGTACCGACACACCTCACCTCACATCACGTAAAGGGTGTTCTCTTACACTTTTAAAATGAATACTGTTACAATGCAAATAGTGGATGTAGTAATAAAATCAATGAACTCTCCAGTTAAGGAAGAGTAAAGTCACTCTCTAGGTGTGATTCTTATGCTTGCTACAGCATATACTGTACTGAAAAACCACACCTCAAATCGTGTAAGAGGTGTATTCTTACGCTTTTAAAACGAATACTGTAATGGCAACAGTGCGAATAGTGGATATAGTACAAAAATCAAAGCAAATCTCTTACTAAATAAGTGTAAACTCACTCTCGTTGCATGAACTTGTGCTTGCTACAACGAACACTGAACTGAGAACATTGAATCTAGCGCTGAATATACTACAAAATAAGCATTTAACACCATCCAATAGTCCTTAAACATATATTCACCTAGCAAGTTTCACACACTATGATAAGTAGAAGAGTTCGCCAATAACGTAATGCTGGCAGGAGCAAACAACAACATGATAACCAATCCTGAGGGAACATGTTGTTAACTAATCCTGAGGGAACATTGAGGGATGGATAGACCTGTTTTCTTTTTGTGAGTGGTACCAGTATGTCTTAGGAGGAGAGAAATGTAATCCTCTTATAAGCAGGCAACTATTAAAAAAAACATTACGAGTGCATCCCAGCCTTGCTTGTTCAGGAAGACGAAACACAGTAATTGTTGTGGGTTGGCAGGAAGCCAACACCGGGATACAAGAGGAAGCCGAAAGGCACGCGTTTTAGCTCACGCAGGCTGGCGTGAGGTCTGGAACAGGACAGGGAAATTAAACTTTAGAAAAAACGGACGTAGCTGGTGGAATACTTAGCTTTAATCCATAAATGGTGAACGTCGCACTTGACGATACATTATTCATAATATCAATAGTAACTGGTACTGGCGCCTTGCTAGGTCGTAGCGAATGACGTAGCTGAAGGCTATGCTAACTATCGTCTCGGCAAATGAGAGCGTATTTTGTCAGTGAACCATCGCTAGCAAAGTCGGTTGTACAACTGAGGCGAGTGCTAGGAAGTCTCTCTAGACCTGCCGTGTGGCGGCGCTCGGTCTGCAATCACTGATAGTGGCGACACGCGGGTCCGACGTATACCAACGGACCGCGGCCGATTTAAAGGCTACCACCTAGCAAGTGTGGTGTCTGGCGGTGACACCACAGTAATAACGTCACACAACTATTGGAAAAAAAAATCCTTCCACCTGAACAGTGCATATGTCTTCACCTTCATGTGCAGATACAGACTATGCAACACAGAACCAGTCTTACCTCCCCTCCTATCTTCCCACCTCCCTCCATCTCCTCCTTCGATGGGTAGGCATACTGGTTTTCTAGACGTGTTCTAACCTGTCGCAGATGGTACACAAAGAAGTCCATCCACTGCAGGTGCTCTACTTTGGTCTGTGTTGAGTTGACAACATAGAGTAAATATCTCTGGAGTGAGCATTCACATGCGCAGAACAGATTTTGTGTTGTCAACATACATTGCCAGCCTGGTCACGTGTTCTCGGGACGTCGTCCGTATAGCACCCTGTATATTTCGAATGTCACTACATCCCTAGTACAGACGGATTCTTTTCGTACGTCTCGTGGATTATTTATATATGTTGCGCAGACATTTTAACAGTATCCATTTGATACCGGGAATAAACCAGCTACGTAACTTTTAAGGGCATGTGATATTGCATTCTGCTTGTTTGCGATAGGTGTCACAGTTCAGATGCACTCGATTTTTGGTAGTTTTCAGTATGATACGGCACTTTATAGTATTACAGAGCCTGACGTACATTATTGCAGTGATAGTCTTGCAAAACGACAGTACGCTAGTACTTTTGCAAGTGTCCGAAAAACACCGAATTTGCCACACATTAGCGATTATATCCCTGCTAATTCGTCCTTTTTCCTGATATTTCTGCGTATTTATTTTCTCGTTTTTGCGACCTAAAGCACAATTTTTCTTACTGGGGACACTTTGAAGTGTTTATTTATCGCATTTTACGTACTTGCTCCCAGTTTATTAAATAAATAGTAGACTGAGTAAGAAGGGGGAAAAAGGCGATCGGAGAATAAATTTACTGTAAAGCAAATACAGTTGGTCATGTAACAGTGAACCCATATAACACCATTAAGGGAAGTGGAAAGTGACACAAACAAAAGAGTTTGGGGACATGTTTACTAATATTTTACGCTTCTTAATCAAATGGTGAAGAAAATAAAGTGAAGGCAAAATACACCAAAGAAGATGAATGTGTACTTTGATTAGATACACTATTGTGTTTTTTATTTGATTTGTGCAGAAAATGTATTTAAGCTGAATACAGAAATTGGTAGTAGATGCTGTGGAAAATTGGTATAGGATCTACCTTCAGCCACACACGTCCAAATTTTTCTCTGTCTTTAACCCCTCTTCAAAGTGTTTTGAACATACTTCGGAATATTTTGTGGGGACAAAATTACTCCTCCTTATTTTCTGGAGTCACATCTTTAATCGTTGTTCATCCTTGTGGAAACTAAAATGTAAATCACACATAATTATTCTCCATGTCCTAGACACGCTTAACATGGTCTGCTACTGTAACTTTATAGTAAACAAAAAGGTTTGGACACACATATTATACGAAGACAATTACAGACTCCCACTCTATTGAATTTATCTGTCTCCCGTCTTTCAAATCTATATACATAATCGACAAGTCACTGATTAATGGATGGAGGATAGTATTTGCTGAAACAACTAACCATTCCCTTTCCTGTTCGACTTGCAAATTTACGAGAGGAAGCGATTGTTTGTAAGCTTTTGTACGAACCGCAATATCTATTATATAGTCATAAAATCGTAGAAAAATAGGTCTACAGAATGAAACCTTGATCATAATGCGTCTCGAAATTTTTAAACATAGTACCCATGAAAAGTTACTATCCCTCCTTTCACATATTTTTCTTTGCCTCCGTAGCAACAACAGTAATTCACCGTAGTTATTACACTATCAACAAACGGTGAAAACACAACAAAAAGGTTTCATATTATAAACGTCAAACTCTGCGGAAAGCACGCACGCACAGCGAAGTCCCGAAAACACGTGACAATCCTGGTTTAATGTTGACAACATGCGCAGATCGCAATGCTCACTCCAGAGATATTTACTCTATGGTTGACAATGATATACTGTTTCCGGTCTGCAGCTGGACCCTTCCATAGTTAGTGGCCTGTTGCGACCACTCGCTGATGTTACACAAAGAGATCTATCTGCTGGCATAGCTCGGCTTTGGTCAAGACTGGGTTGACAGTGACATACTGTTTCAGGTCAGTAGAAATCAAACATATTTCTAGGAAATGCCAACCCCTGGAACAGTAGCGAAATCCTATTCAACATGGACAACTCTGCAGAAGAAGAACGGTCGGATCGGCTATGTGACGCAGTAGGAAGAAGCAGCTCCGAGGGCGTGACCATGCAAGAGGGACAGGGCAGGGGCCGTGACCAGCCGGCGGGCGGTTGCTGTTCAACACGTCGGCGCCAAACGCGGCTTCCCTCCCCCGGCCGCTTCCAGCATCCTTGAGTAGCCCGCGTGCTCTCCTAGCCTCCGAGCGCTCAAACTTAGTGCCTGTGGAAGTCTTGCAAATAAATTGTCAGAATACACTGCCAATGAAACTGGTGCACCTGCATAATATCGCGTAGGGCCGCAGCAAACACGCAAAAGTACCGCAACTCGACGTGGCACGGACTCGACTAATATCCGAAGCAGTGCTGGAGGGAACTGACACAATGAATCCTGCAGTGCTGTACATAAACCTGTAGGGGCACTTCTTCTGAACAGCTTGTTGCAAGGCATCCCAGATATGCTCAATAATGTTCATGTCTGGGGAGTTAGGTGTCCAGCGGAAGCAATCAAACTCAGAAGTGTGTTCTTGGAGCCACTCCGTAGTAATTCTGCACGTGTGGGGTGTCCCATTGTCTTGCTGTTATTGTCCAAGTCCGTCGAAATGCACAGTGGACATTAAAGGATGCAGGTGATCAGACAGGATGCTTACGTACGTGTCACCAGTCAAGGCCGTATCCAGACGTATCAGAGGTCCCGCATCACTCCAGCTGCACACGCCTCACACCACTACAGAGCCTCCGCCAGCTTGAACAGTCCCCTGCTGACATGCACGGTCCGTGGATTCAGGCTGATATCTCCATATCCGTAAACGTCCATCCGCTCAATACAATTTAAAAAAGAGACTCGTCCGACCAGGCAACATGTTTCAAGTCATCGACACTCCAACGTCGGTATCGACGGTTCCAGGCGAGGCGTAAAGCTTTCTGTCGTGCAGCCATCAAGGCTACACGAGCGGGTCTTTGGCTCTGAAAGTCCATGTCGATGATGCTCCGTTGAACGGTGCGCACGCTGACTCTAGTTGATGGCCCAGCATTGAAATCTGCAGCAATTTGCGGAAGAGTTGCACTTCTGTCACGTTGAACGATTCTCTTCAGTCGTCGTTGGTCCCGTTCTCGCAGGATCTTTATCCGGCCGCAGCGATGTGGGAGATTTCATGTTTTACCGGATTCCTGATAAGCACGGTGCACTCGTAAAACGATCGTACGGAAAATCCCTACTCCATCGCTAATTCTGAGTTACTTGGTCCCATCGCTCGTGCGCCGACTATAACACCACGTTCAAACTCACTTAAATCTTGATAACCTGCTATTGTAGCAGCAGTAACCGATCTATCAACTGCGCCAGACACTTGTCTCATATAGGAGTTGCCGACTGCAGCGCCGTATTATGCCTGTTTACACATTTCTGTATGTGGATACGCATGCCTATACCAATTTCTTTCGCGCTTTAGTGTGTCAGTACAGAACAGCGGCTTCTACGCTATCTATTCGCATGTTAGAAAAAGAGCACAGTAGTTTTTACACCTGACAGCAAGCTATAATCATCATCCCCCTCCCTCCTCTATTTCGTAACATGTAACACAGTAAAAATGAGCATGGATAGTATGCACCGCCAGCTGTCAATTCGACTAATGGGGCAATGGAATGATTTTCATACACCCAGGCGAACGTGAAGCTACCATCATTGCTCCACATTTTTGTTGTATTTTCTTCTAGTTTATGTATTCTCCATCAATTTTTCAAACTCCTTCCATTTGGAGATCCATCATGCATAAAACATACATTTCGTATTCTTCTTAACCTTCTGTTGTACCACCAGAACACTCTCAAGTGTATCAGCTTGTGTTGTACAAGGAGTGCTAACTATGTCAGCATACATGTATCTAGAAAGATCCTGTGTGCGTGACAGATGCCGTGAGTAAGACTAGCATGAAACAGTCTTTTCAGAATGGCAGTTACGGTATTGGAATGTGAATACCGGTTGTACAGGTTTAGAACATGTGTTATGCTCTTTCCATAAGCAAAATATCGAAGTGTTTTGATAACATGGAACTTAGTTCGTTCTGTTCCTTCTTCTGACGTCGAATGTAGCCCTCTTACCTCTGGTGTGTTCCAGATTAAATAGGAGAGTGTTGCACGGAGGGTCAGTTGAAGACAGAGGAATAGTTGCAAGATAGAGAGCGTTGCTCAGTATCCTTAGCCCATAGGTTCACTGAAGGGGTGGCTCGTTCCGAAATAGACGGCAGAGCGCTGCTACGGATATGATTCCATTTTTAGGGTGATAATCATCAGAGATATGTGAGATCTTTCACTCTCCCACTTTGAGCTACGAAAGCGAAAATACTTGGTGACTTCCATCCACATAGGGAAGATCGTCAATCGTAATAATATCTTATCGAATTTATAAAGTGTTTGGGCTAAGGAACGTAGTTTTTGCACCTCCTCTCTGCTGCTGACTATTTCCCACAGTAAGAGACAATATATGTGTCACGTGATGTAGGCAGCGTAGCAGGAATCGCAATATGTCCACGTGTATATAGTACTTGTAAAGCAATGGAGGGGTGGTTTAGCAATGATACAGGAATTGAGAACATTGCAGCGATGTCATTGACTGGTGGTATCATGACGTCGACGCGGTGAGACGCTTTATTGACGTGGGAAGTCGTCTAGAGCAGTGGTTTAGGACTTGAGTATTTGTGTAAAACATACTGAAATTAAGGAAAATGTGCTGAAATTGCGAATATTGTTGAAAAACAGGTGGTGGTGGTGGTGGTGGTGGTTAGTGTTTAACGTCCCGTCGACAACGAGGTCATTAGAGACGGAGCGCAAGCTCGGGTTAGGGAAGGATTGGGAAGGAAATCGGCCGTGCCCTTTCAGAGGAACCATCCCGGCATTTGCCTCAAACGATTTAGGGAAATCACGGAAAACCTAAATCAGGATGGCTGGAGACGGGATTGAACTGTCGTCCTCCCGAATGCGAGTCCAGTGTGCCAACCACTGCGCCACCTCGCTCGGTGAAAAACAGATAAAAACGTGGAAAATATGACAAAATGTAGGGGAACGAGGATAATGTTATCAAAAGGATAGACGGGTACTCTCCATATAGCTGAAATGTTGGGCTGCAAATAGGCATAACAAAAAGCCTGCCAATCATATAAGCTTTCGGCCAAAAATACCTTTATCAGAATCAATAAGAATACAAAGCCTTCTCCTCCTCCTCCTCCTCCCTTGCACACACACACACACACACACACACACCTGACCCCAGACTCCATTTCTCCGAGTCCGATCTCGGCAGCCAGAGACAGTGGTCATGTGTGTGAATTGCGTGTGTGTGTGTGTGTGTGTGTGTGTGTGTGTGTGTGTGTGTGTGTGTGTGTGCAAGGGAGGAGGAGGAGGAGGAGGAGGAGGAGGAGAAGGCTTTGTATTCTTATTGATTCTGATAAAGGTATTTTTGGCCGAAAGCTTATATGATTGGCAGGCTTTTTGTTATGCCTATTTGCAGCCCAACATTTCAGCTATGTGGTGAGTAGCAGTCTACCCTTTTCATAATATTTTCATTATTCCATGCTGGATTTTCCGTTGTTTGAGGAATGAATATTCGTGCATGCTCGCCTGAGTGTATTAAAATCATTCCCTTCCTCCGTTGCTGCGACTCACAACTGACGGTGCACCCTATCTATGCTCAGTTTCCCCCCAGCTGATGTTACGAAATAACGAGGTAGGAGACGATGCAGTTTGTAGCTGGCTGTCAGGTGTAGAATGACTGCGAATAGATAGCGTGAAAGTCGCTGTTCTCTATTCAGATTTGTGCTTCTGACGTGTACGTAACACCCATGTGCATGACAGTTTATTTGGAAGACTCACACAGACACTAATTTCGAGAGCTCGGCGGCTAGGTGAGCACACGAGCCACTGGAGACTCAGGCAGCTGTGTGTGGTCGGCGCCGGCGCGTTGTGTAGCGGCCGCCGCAGCGACCTCAACAGCTGCCGGTAGCACAGCATTCCGTTGGCCGCTCTTCTTCCAGAGAGTCGTCCGCGAAAATAGGGAAACATTTCTTTATTGTTCCAGGGGTCGGTACTTCCTAGAATTACGTCTGACTTCTACAAATCTGAAACAGTGCATCACAGTCCATCCAACACCGACCAAACCCGAGCATCACCAGTAGATATATCTATTTGTGTATCATCAGTGAGAGGTTACAACAGACCTGGGAAAGCAGAATCATTACCTAAGGGAGCGTCCAGCTACAGACCACGAACAATATATCATTGTCAACCGAACGTCAACCGAAGCAGAGCAGCTGAAGTGGATGGACCTCTTCGTGTGCCATCATGGACAGAAGAGGCCTGGAAAACCTGTCTCTCTACCTACAGAGGGAGGATCTAAGGGAGGTAAGAGCGGGGGAAGACTGGTTCTAAATTGCTTAGTCTGCGTCCATATGTCGAGGATAAGATACATGCACTGTTCTGATGTAAATTCCTTTTTTTGTGTGACGTTATTGTAGTGTTTCGTCTCCTTGTGCGAGCAAGGCCAGGATGCACTTGTAGCATAGCAGTCATTACTATTCTGCTTTTTTATAACAGTTGCTCGCTTATAATCGGATTATGTCCCTCCTAATACTCATCGGGTTAGCCGAGAGCGCTAATGCGCTGCTTCCTGGAATTGGATAGCCCCCCTCCCCCCCCCCCCCCCCCCCGGAATCGAATGCGCCCGGCGGATTAACGACGAGGGCCGGTGTGCCGGCCAGCCTGGATGTGGTTTTTAGGCGGTTTTCCAAATTTACACTAGGTGAATACCGGGCTGGCCCCCACGTCCCGCCTCAGTTACACGACTCGCAGACATCTGAACACGTTCACACTATTCCATGGATTACACTAGATGCGGACATCTGGGGTACAGTAATTCCATCCCAGAGGGTACCAGGTGGCGACAGGAATGGCATCGGCCATCCTCTGACGCTAACATCGCCAAATCCGTAGTAACTAAGCCAGCCCCGCCTTGAAGTGGGACAAAGGCCCAAAGAAAATGATGATGATGATGATGATGATGTCTCTCCTCTCATAAGACACACTGGTACCACCCAGAAGAGAATGTCTATCCATCCTGCAATATTCACTCAATATTGGTTATTTTGTTGTTGTTTGGTCCTACTAGCTTTATTTTATTGGTGAAGTATTAACTCATTATAGTGTGTGGAACTAGGTGGCTGAATTTACTAAGTCCGAGAACTGTTGGACGGTGTTAAGTGCTTCATTTTTAATATATTCAGTGTAAGATTCTGTGTTTCTCGCCTCAATATTCATTGGAGCACGCACAAATTCACATCACAAGACATGGGTTTACAATTATTTATCAGCAGATCTTACGACTATACCCTTTACACGTTGTGAGGTTAGGTGTGTCGATACGTTATTCATTGCAGCAAGCATAGGAATCACACTTAGAGAATGCACAATGATAATACTTCATACAGCAAATGAGTGTTCATGTATAGTCAGCCACTTTTTTTAACCCTTTCGTGGGCGAATTTTTTGTAGCAACTCAACGAAGAATTTTTTTTCTAGAATTTTGATCATCTGACTATATTTACTTTTAGATAATTTAACTTTTTGTGGTTTAGGACCAAAAACTATCGTAGTGCATATATCAAAATGGCACCAATGAGAAACATTAAAACTATGGTGGTAAATGGATTTCTCACTTCCTTTTGAGGCTGTTGATGTGTTGCCATTACACGTAAAAAAGTAATGAGTAGTGTGTTCTGTTTTTATGTGATGTTTTCTTTTACTTTATTTAAAAATATTTGTTACTGATATTAAAATTTACCTACCGAAGCCGGCCGCTGTGGCCGAGCGGTTCTAGGCGCCTCAGTCCGGAACCGCGCGACTGCTACGGTCGCAGGTTCGAATCCTGCCTCGGGCATGGATGTGTGTGATGTCCTTAGGTTAGTTAGGTTTAAGTAGTTCTAAGTTCTAGGGGACTGATGACCTCAGATGTTAAGTCCCATAGTGCTCAGAGCCATTTGAACCATTTTTTTTACCTACCACAATCTGAAAACAATCCATGAAAAATTATCGCGCAGTAAAGGTATGGCCTGATACAGGTCACAATAATGTATATTGCAGGAGCGAAGCAATGTGTTCCGACAACAGCTGAAACAAAAAGTGATTGTTGTAGCAGTCTTCGTCCCCTAGTGCAGTGTACTACCACACGATGTCAGCCACAGACAGAGGTGGTAAGACACATTCCCATAAGCTCTGGGATACCCTTAAATTAGTGCTAAGTATGCTTCTCAAGGACCACAAATGACAAATTAATTTTGTGGTAAGTATACTTCCCAAGCCCTTTCCAGAAGCTACTTTGGTGGTAACCATACTTCCCAAGAACCATTAAAACACTGTTGTTTGGAGGGATATGTACCTCCCACAGTCCTGAAGGCTATATTTGACAACAACCAGAAATTACAGCTGGTGCAGCAGACTACCACTAGATGCCAGGAGCGTACACATGTGGCAACACGTATTCCTTTAAAAGCTGTAAAGAAATAAATTTAGTGGGAAGTATATTCCCCATGGCCCACGAAAGGTATAAGTGCGTTGACGTTACAGCAGTTGAGCTGTTAAGGAACAGTATGGCGAAACCTGTGGTCTAGGGATAGCGTGTTTGATTCATAATCAAAACGTCTTCGGTCCCGGGTTCGATCCACGCCACTGCCTAAATTTTGATAAATAATCAGCATCGGCGGCCGAAGACTTCCGGCATAAGAAGTCAGCCTCATTCTGCCAACGGCCTTGTCAAAGAGGGCGGAGGAGCGGATAGAGGTTCAGGGCACTCTCTTGTCCTAGGGGTGGGAAATTGCCCCTAAAGGCGGAAGAATCAGCAATGATCAACGACATGAGGATGCAGAAGGCAATGGAAACCACTGCATTAAAGACACGTAACATGTATCCACAGGGCATGTGGCCTGTATTTGAAGAAGTGTCATGATGATCTCTCCATTGGCAAAAGATTCCGGAATAGTTCCCCATTCGGATCTCCAGGAGGGGACTGCCAAGGGGGAGGTTACCATGAGAAAAAGATTGAACAATCAACGAAAGGATAACGTTCTACGAGTCGGGGCGTGGAATGTCAGAAGCTTGAACGTGGTAGGGAAACTAGAAAATCTGAAAAGGGAAATGCAAAGGCTCAATCTAGATATAGTAGGGGTCAGTGAAGTGAAGTGGAAGGAAGACAAGGATTTCTGGTCAGATGAGTATCGGGTAATATCAACAGCAGCAGAAAATGGTATAACACGTGTAGGATTCGTTATGAATAGGAAGGTAGGGCAGACGGTATGTTACTGTGAACAGTTCAGTGACCGGGTTGTTCTAATCAGAATCGACAGCAGACCAACACCGACAACGATAGGTCAGGTATACATGCCGACGTCGCAAGCTGAAGATGAACAGATAGAGAAAGTGTATGAGGATATTGAAAGGGTAATGCAGTGCGTAAAGGGGGACGAAAATCTAATAGTCATGGCCGACTGGAATGCAGTTGTAGGGGAAGGAGTAGAAGAAAAGGTTACAGGAGAATATGGGCTTGGGACAAGGAATGAAAGAGGAGAAAGACTAATTGAGTTCTGTAACAAGTTTCAGCTAGTAATAGCGAATACCCTGTTCAAGAATCACAAGAGGAGGAGGTATATTTCGAAAAGGCCGGGAGATACGGGAAGATTTCAATTAGATTACATCATGGTCAGACAGAGATTCCGAAATCAGATACTGGATTGTAAGGCGTACCCAGGAGCAGATATAGACTCAGATCACAACATAGTAGTGATGAAGAGTAGGCTGAAGTTCAAGACATTAGTCAGGAAGAATCAATACGCAAAGAAGTGGAATACGGAAGTACTAAGGAATGACGAGATACGTTTGAAGTTCTCTAACGCTATAGATACAGCAATAAGGAATAGCGCAGTAGGCAGTACATTTGAAGAGGAATGGACATCTCTGAAAAGGGCCATCACAGAAGTTGGGAAGGAAAACATAGGTACAAAGAAGGTAGCTGCGAAGAAACCATGGGTAACAGAAGAAATACTTCAGTTGATTGATGAAAGGAGGAAGTACAAACATGTTCCAGGAAAATCAGGAATACAGAAATACAAGTCGCTGAGGAATGAAATAAATAGGAAGTGCAGGGAAGCTAAGACGAAATGGCTGCAGGAAAAATGTGAAGACATCGAAAAAGATATGATTGTCGGAAGGACAGACTCAGCATACAGGAAAGTCAAAACAACCTTTGGTGACATTAAAAGCAACGGTGGTAACATTAAAGAGTGCAACGGGAATTCCACTGTTAAAAGCAGAGGAGAGAGCAGATAGGTGGAAAGAATACATTGAAAGCCTCTATGAGGGTGAAGATTTGTCTGATGTGATAGAAGAAGAAACAGGAGTCGATTTAGAAGAGATAGGGGATCCAGTATTAGAATCGGAATTTAAAAGAGTTTTGGAGGACTTACGGTGAAATAAGGCAGAAGGGATAGATAACATTCCATCAGAATTTCTAAAATCATTGGGGGAAGTGGCAACTAAACGACTATTCACGTTGGTGTGTAGAATATATGAGTCTGGCTACATACCATCTGACTTTCGGATAAGCATCATCCACACAATTCCGAAGACGGCAAGAGCTGACAAGTGCGAGAATTATCGCACAATCAGCTTAAAAGCTCATGCATCGAAGCTGCTTACAAGAATAATATACAGAAGAATGGGAAAGAAAATTGAGAATGCGCTAGGTGACGATCAGTTTGGCTTTAGGAAAAGTAAAGGGACGAGAGAGGCAATTCTGACGTTACGCCTAATAATGGAAGCAAGGCTAAAGAAAAATCAAGACACTTTCATAGGATTTGTCGACCTGGAAAAAGCGTTCGACAATATAAAATGGTGCAAGCTGTTCGAGATTCTGAAAAAAGTAGGGGTAAGCTATAGGGAGAGACGGGTCATATACAATATGTACAACAACCAAGAGGGAATAATAAGAGTGGACGATCAAGAACGAAGTGCTCGTATTAAGAAGGGTGTAAGACAAGGCTGTAGCCTTTCGCCCCTACTCTTCAATCTCTACATCGAGGAAGCAATGACGGAAATAAAAGAAAGGTTCAGGAGTGGAGTTAAAATACAAGGTGAAAGGATATCAATGATACGATTTGCTGATGACATTGCTATCCTGAGTGAAAGTGAAGAAGAATTAAACGATCTGCTGAACGGAATGAACAGTCTAATGAGTACACAGTATGGTTTGAGAGTAAATCGGAGAAAGACGAAGGTAATGAGAAGTAGTAGAAATGAGAACAGCGAGAAACTTAACATCAGGATTGATGGTCACGAAGTCAATGAAGTTAAGGAATTCTGCTACCTAGGCAGTAAAATAACCAATGACGGACGGAGCAAGGAGGACATCAAAAGCAGACTCGCTATGGCAAAAAAGGCATTTCTGACCAAGAGAAGTTTACTAATATCAAATACCGGCCTTAATTTGAGGAAGAAATTTCTGAGGATGTACGTCTGGAGTACAGCATTGTATGGTAGTGAAACATGGACTGTGGGAAAACCGGAACAGAAGAGAATCGAAGCATTTGAGTGTGGTGCTATAGACGAATGTTGAAAATTAGGTGGACTGATAAGGTAAGGAATGAGGAGGTTCTACGCAGAATCGGAGAGGAAAGGAATATGTGGAAAACACTGATAAGGAGAAGGGACAGGATGATAGGACATCTACTAAGACATGAGGGAATGACCTCCATGGTACTAGAGGGAGCTGTAGAGGGCAAAAACTGTAGAGGAAGACAGAGATTGGAATACGTCAAGCAAATAATTGAGGACGTAGGTTGCAAGTGCTACTCTGAGATGAAGAGGTTAGCACAGGAAAGGAATTCGTGGCGGGCCGCATCAAACCAGTCAGTAGACTGATGACAAAAAAAAAAAAAAATGCTTTAGGCAGGTACGTAGTTTGTTAGTCCACAAGGAGCAAATGACTGAGTAAAACTCCTCTACCATCTGCACAGCAGGAATCTCATCTTTCCACAGTATCTGAGAACACACACACACACACGCAAAACTGTTATTTGGTACAGTGAGCATCTGAAACCTCTACCAGGCAGGCTTCGGACAGTTTACCTGAAGAAGCAGAATAAACCCGAGCGATGACGGGATTATAAACCGCATGCAGCAGCAAAGGCCAGCTAGTGGGGGCACTGCTTTCCATCTGTCAGGGACAGAGCGGACGGATTGGCACACAATAAGATGACTAGTATAAGGTCTGTGTGTATCTCATTTACACCCGACATATTATTTCTATGTTTTTCCTACATGAGACTGATTTTACTTAGCCGAGGATCACTTTCAGAGAGTGGCAGCTCATTGAGAACGTTTGTAAGCACGCCAATGTTGACTGCGCAGTTCTTCATCCATGATGGATAGACAGGTAATTCGTTATTGTTCAAGGGCGGGGGGCAGTGTTTCCAATAAAAACGTTTAACGGTTTGCAAGGAGCGTCCTGTTCTTGAGTCTTTTGTCCATCTGTGATTGATTTCTGCAGACTGGAAACAGTATCTCACTGCCAGCAGATGGATCTGTTTGTGTACCATCAGCGACGGGTTATAACAGGCCGGGAAAAGCGGTATCCCGATCTATGGGGGGAGCAGGATAATGGGAGAGGGGAGGTAAGGCTGGTTGTAAGATGCTTAGTCTGTATTCACACATTGAGGTGAACACACGTGCAGCTGCCACTACTCTCTCCTGGCGAGATCCTTTGGGGTCAATTTTTGTGGTAGCTGTGGTATTATAATGTTTTCTTCTCTCGATTCTCAGTGCGTGTGTTGCATTTTGATCTGTTGTTTAGGGCCGCGCGGTACGAAGCATCATTCACGGACTGCGAGGCCACTCACGCTGGAGGTTCGAGTGTGTTGTTCTTAGCGTAAGTTAGTTTCAGTAGTGTGTAAGTCTAGGGACCGATGACCTAAGCAGTTTGGTCCCTTAGAAATTCACTCCCATTTGAACATCCATTTTTGTTGTTTAGGAGTGGTGTTTTCTTCGCGCCAATTTCGATGTGTAATTAGACAGTTATGGGAGCGTGTATTGGTCTTGCTAGACATCACTGATAATTTGCTGTCCTATTCCTTTTTACCATGTATCCGTGTACAAGTTCCTCAGCAGCTATTTGACGTGCAGATCGACATGAGGCAACTCTGCCTACACTTCAGTGTAAGTCTGCTGTTCTGTCCCTCCTTCAGCAGCTATTTCACTTGGTACAGCAGTAGTAAGCTACTCTTCCTACACTTCAGTGATAGTTTGCTGTCCTATCCCTTCTTACCACATATCCGTGTACAAGTTCGTCAGTAGCTACACACTTGTAGATTGATTGGAGGTAATTCTTCCAGTGGCAGCCATAGGACACTTCCCTGCCAATTTCATGTGGTATTTTGGACTATGGCATGCAGTAAGGCGAACATATAAACACATATAATTGCAAGGGGAACAAAGCCGGTTTCAAGCATCCTCGGTCAAGCCCTAATCACCAATGCTAGCACCTCTGGTTCATTAAGTTTGGGGTAATGGAACACGACAAAGGTGTCTCCTGCATTATCGATTGATTGGCCAGCTCCAGTTGCAAAATGCATTCTCAGTCCATCCTGCTGCATCACCATTATTTGTTGGAAAGTATTCCCCTACACTCATCCCTTATCGCCTCCTTACATGCCCCATGTAAGGGTCTGTGGGCACAGTCCTCAACTATATGCTTACAAGTAATGCACTTATTTAACTCCTCTCTGTCCTACACCAACATCTCGTCAATCGAACACATTTCCCAGAAATTTAATTAACAAATTTAATTAATATTTAAATATATAAACAATATATTTCTGGAATTTACTGCCCATTTCATGTTATGAGATCCATTTATTCACGAGTATGTTTTTCTATCACCCTACCAATTATAACCAGTTCTGTTTATTTGAATTTCAAGCATCAAGACTGCTGGATAACTGTCAGTTCGGTTTCCCCATCAAAATCTGGGAAATTCTTCCAACTGGATAATACACATATAAATAAATGAACACAATGCCCAAGACAGTACATTCCATCCTTCTCTCCAGCAGCTCAGCACAGACTGAGTCTTTCCACCACCAGTTTACAAATGGGGGAGGACAGAGGAAGTGGAAGAGAGGACAGGGGTAGTGGGGGAGAGGAGCATAAGGGGGGAGGGAGGTAGGAGTGGGGGTCATGAAGTCAGCAACGCGATGTTGCCAAGTCTACCCCCCAAGGAGAGGAGGTGCTGGGACAAAGCAGGGAGAGCCGCCATCTTGAATAAATTTGGCAACAGTGCTAACTGTTCCAGCTCTCTCTTTATTCTGCTACTTATTAGTGGGCCCTCTAAATAGACTGGGTGTTCCTAATAAGATAAGGACTTCCCGGCCGGCCGCGGTGGTCTAGCGGTTCTAGGCGCGCAGTCCGGAGCCGCGCGACTGCTACGGTCGCAGGTTCGAATCCTGCCTTGGGCATGGATGTGTGTGATGTCCTTAGGTTAGTTAGGTTTAAGTAGTTCTAAGTTCTAGGGGACTGATGACCACAGTAGTTAAGTCCCATAGTGCTCAGAGCCATTTGAGCCAAGGACTTCCGGTGTCAGGTTACCCATTTCGGCAAATGATATTCAATTTCACTCCCCTCTCCAGAGAACCATTGGGAGAACCACGATCAAGGTCACCTAGGGAAACTCTCACTGGCTCAAAGACTTTAAGTAATGGAAGTCAGAACATTATCCTTAACAGCGAGTGTTCATCAGAGACAGAGCAATCGCCAGGACTTATTTAATAAATACATAAATGATCAGGTAGACAGCAGTCTGTGGCTGTTTAGTGAGAATGCAGTGAAGTACAAGAGGATGTCATTGTTGAGTGACTGTAGGAGGATACAAAATCTGTTACAGCTCTAGTTAGTGTGATAAGCGGCAGCTAGCAAATGTAGAAAAATGTAAGTTTGTCTTTAGCAAAACACAATTTTGTTTTTTAACCCAAACAAGTTTCACTGCAGTTACAGCATCTTCAGTGGGCTTTTATTTTATGGCGTTTTACCACACGGTGTGGTTTTCCTGATGTATTATGTTTCTACAGTGACTGTTTTGTTTCACAGTTTGTCTTCTGCAACCACTCACACGTTTTACTTTTCCTCATCTTCATCACTGTCAAACACTATATATTGATCTGTCACTGCCACTGTGGTTCATCTGTAGAGGAGGTCATATATAGGACACTAGCGTGACCTATTCTTGAGTACTGCTCGAGTATTTGGGACCCATACCAGGTCAGATTAAAGAAACGCATCAAAGCAATTCAGGGGCGGGATGCTAAATGGAGGGAAGGTGACGTTCTTTTTGCGGAACACTACTGAGAAATTTGAGAGAACTAGGATTTGAAGCTCACTGCAGAACGATTCTACTGCCGCAAATATGCGTTTCCTGTAAGGGCCATGAAGATAAGAGAAATTAGGGCTCATATGGAGGCATATAGACAGTTGTTTTCCCTCGCTCTATTTGCGAGGGGAACAGGAAAGGAAATGAATAGTAGACTGGAGTGTATATATGTAGATGTACGCATTAGGTTATTGTGTGAGTTATATTCCAAGTCACAAAGTAACTGTCTAATGGCCAAGTGGCAGAACTGATGGGAAACCACATGCAGTGTTGAGTGCTATTGACAAGGGATTTCAGTTCGATTCCGTATTTCTGGATTTCCCGAACGCTTTTGACACTGTACCAGACAAGCAGCTTGTAGTGAAATTGCTTGCTCATGGAATACCGCCTCAATTATGTGACTGGATTTGTGATTTCCTATCAGAGAGGTCACAGTTCGTAGTAATTGACGGAAACTTATCGAGTAAAACAGAAGTGACTTCTGGCGTTCTAGGGCCTTTGCTGTTCCATATTTATATAAACGATTTGGGAGACAATCTGAGCATCCGTCTTCGGGTGTTTGCAGATGACGCTGTCGTTTATCGACTAATAAAGTCATCATAAGAGCAAAACAAATTTCAAAACGATTTAGAAAATATATCTGAATGGTGTGAAAATTGGGAGTTGACCCTAAATAATGAAAAGTGTGAGGTCATCCACGTGAGTGCTAAAAGGAATCCGTTAAACTTCGGTTACACGATAAATCAGTCAAATCTAAAGGTCGTAAATTCAACTCAATACCTTGGAATTACAATTACGAACAACTTAAATTGGAAGGAACGCATAGAAAATGTTGTGGGGAAGGCAAACTAACGACTGTGTTTTATTGACAGGACACTTAGAAAATGTAACAGATCTACTAAGGAGACTGCCTACACTACGCTTGTCCATCCTCTTTTGGAATACTGCTGCGCGGTGTGGGATTCTTACGAGATAGGCATGACGGAGTACAACGAAAAAGTTCAAAGAAGGGCAGCACGTTTTGTATTATCGCGAAATATGGGAGAGAGTGTCACTGAAATGATACAGGATTTGGGCTGCATATCATTAAAAGAGTTTTGCTATTTGGGGAGCAAAATAACTGATGATGGTCGAAGTAGAGAGGATATAAAATGTAGACTGGCAATGGAAAGGATATCGTTTCTGAAGAAGAGAAATTTGTTAACATTGAATATACCGGGTGATCAAGAAGTCAGTATAAATTTGAAAACTTAATAAACCACGGAATAATGTAGATAGAGAGGTAAAAATTGACGCACATGCTTGGAATGACATGGGGTTTTACTAGAACAAAAAACAAGTTCACAAAATGTCCGACAGATGGCGCTGGACAGCAAAACGTCAGTGACTGCACATGACAATTGTGTATAAAAGGAGGTGTAATGAGAGAGAGAATCAGATGCGCCAGCAGTCGCTGCATGTTGTTACCTGAAAAGGCGCTTTTAGTGAAGCTGCATTATCAGAATGGGGAATGTGCTAGTTCAGCATTACGATCCTATCGGCATAGGAAGGGGATTCGAACGGATAAAGGTCCGTGGCGAGAATGATTTCGAAGTTCGAAGCCAGGGGTTGTTTAGACGATAGACCCCGTAGTGGCCGACCGAGCACAAGGCGTAATGTTGCTGAGACAGTTCAGGAAGAAATGGATACTGTAGCTGGTTCGTCTATGCACGGGGAAGTCAGCGCTTGTGCAGTCGCACGTCGCACCGGCATTCCATACACTACTGTTTGGTTGGGAGGCGTACCCTCCGATGCTATGCGTACAAAATCCATCGGTATCATGAACTGTTACCTGGCGATTTAGTGAAGCGGAGGGTATTTGCGGTGTGGGCGTTTCAAAAGATGGCGGAAGATGACGATTGGTTGAGTAACGTGTTGTGGACCGACGAAGCTCATTTCACGCTCCGAGGGTCTGTCAACGCCCACAGCTGCAGAATTCGGGCTACCGAAAATCCTAGCACTGTCGTGGAAACTCCATTGCACGACGAGAAAGTCACGGTATGGGTTGGATTTACCACATCTACCGTTATCGGGCCTTTATTCTTCGAGGAAATGCGTGATTCTGGTTTTGTAACTGCTACCGTAGCGGGTGAGAGGTACGCCGATGTGTTACAGAATCGCATTATCCCCAGCCTGGCTGATAAACACCTGCTGGAACGTACGATGTTTACGCAGGACGGCGCTCCACCCCATATTACCAGACGTGTGAAAGATCTCTTTCGCGCGTCGTTTGGTGATGATCGTGTGCTCAGCTGCCACTTTCGTCATGCTTGGCCTCCCAGGTCCCCAGACCTCAGTCCGTGCGATTATTGGCTTCGGGGTTACCTGAAGTCGCAAGTGTATCGTGATCGACCGACATCTCTAGGGATGCTGAAAGACAACTCCGACGCCAATGCCTCACCATAACTCCGGATATGCTTTGCAGTGCTGTTCACAACATTATTCCTCGACTACAGCTATTGTTGAGGAATGGTGGTGGACATATTGAGCATTTCCTGTAAAGACCATCATCTTGGCTTTGTCTTACTTTGTTATGCTAATTATTGCTATTCTGATCAGATGAAGCGCCATCTGTCGGCCATTTTTTGAACTTTTGTATATTTTTGATTCTAATAAAACCCCATGTCATTCCAAGCATGTGTGCCAATTTGTACCTCTCTATCTACATTATTCCGTGATTTATTCAGTTTTCAAATTTATACTGACTTTTTGATCACCCGGTAGATTTAAGTGTCAGGAAGTCGTTTCTGAAAGTATTTGTATGGAGTGTAGCCACGTATGGAAGTGAAATGTGGAAGATAAATAGTTTGGACAAGAAGAGAATAGAAGCTTTTGAAATGTGGTGCTACAGAAGAATGCTGAAGATTAGATGGGTAGATCACATAACTAATGAGGAGGTACTGAGTAGAATTAGGGAGAAGAGAAATTTGTGACACAGCTTGACTAGAAGAAGGGATCGGTTGGTAGGACATGTTCTGAGGCATCAAGGGATCACCCATTTAGTGTTGGAGGGAAGCGTAGAGGGTAAAAATCGTAGAGGGAGACCAAGAGATGAATACACTAAACAGATTCTGTTCTGAGGCATCAAGGGATCACCCATTTAGTGTTGGAGGGAAGCGTAGAGGGTAAAAATCGTAGAGGGAGACCAAGAGATGAATACACTAAACAGATTCAGAAGGATGTAGGTTGCAGTAGGTACTGGGAGATGAAGTTTGCACAGGATAGAGTAGTATGGAGAGCTGCATCAAACCAGTTTCTGGACTGAAGACCACAACAACAACATCATTAAAAGAAGGCGTTTTTCGTTGCTACGGAATCTTCTCGCGAAATTCCAATCACCAACTTTCTCCTCCGTATGTTAAAAATATTTTGTTGATACCGACGTACATAGGAAGAAACGATCACCACGACAAAATGAGGGAAATCAGAAATCGTACGGAACGATATAGGTGTTCGTTCATTCCTCGCGTTATAAGAGATTGGAATAATAGAGAATTGTGAAGGTGTTTCGATGAACCCTCTGCCAGGCACTTAAATGTGATTTGCGGAGTATCCATGTAGATGTAGATGTTGCTGACACAAAAGCCACTGCTGCTATATCACTTATAACTGACGAATCTACCACCCACGGCAACATTGGCAAACAGATACCAAGACGTTGGTGGAAATATCAAAGACTGCTACAAATATACACCTAGATTGTGATGAACTATCCCCCTGCATCCGCCGGATAATGCAAGTCAAGCGAGCCAAGTGGGATGCTGGTAAGATGTGGTACTTCTCGAGTAGCCGCGGCTGCCGCCAAATCCGTGGCTGTGAATGATAGAGCTCCATATGTTTGTCCAACACAGTGCTAGACCATCTCTGCAGCCATGGTAAAGAAAGTTGTACAACTATACGTGTAATCGTCGCTGGTCTGGCTGCTGGAATGCAAGACACTCAACCATTCAGGGAGGGGCGATATGACCTAGGCAAGCCAGCTGTAACACGTAGGTATCACCATGATCTCCAGAGCAAATCTGTAGACACATTTGAGGATGGACACAGCTGACAGTGCAAGCGCCAAGCACTTCCCTCTCCTGTACCTTTTATCTCTGGTGCAATCACAAAGAAGCTCGCCCCCCCTCTCCCCCCCTCCCCCCACAAACCATCAAGATTTAAAACTAGCACTCACGCGTGGGCCACACACTTTTCAGCCGGGCTGCAGTCCCAGGTGGAATAAAGACAAAAAAAAAAAAAAAGGTTCAAATGGCTCTAAGCACTATGGTACTTAACATCTGAGGTCCTCAGTCCCCTAGACTTAGAACTACGTAAACCTAACTAACCTAAGGACATCACACACATCCATGCCCGAGGCAGGATTCGAACCTGCGACCGTAGCAGCAGCGCGGTTCCGGACTGTAGCGCCTAGAACCGCTTGGACACAGATGCCGGCGGAATGAAGACACGTAATTATAATTACGACATCCAAACAAAATAAATGCTCTATGACAATGTCATCGATGACGAAGCATAAATCGTTTAATATCAGAATCAAGTTCAGACACATACAGCTAAGAGGAGAATCCTATACGTAGGATACTATTAAATATTTTTATCGTTCTCTTCTAAGGTGGTAAAAGTCTGTAATCCTCGCATGTGGTATTTTCCTCTCTCAGAACTCTGCCAGGGGTAATTTATTTAGAGCTCATAAGGTTCAGATAGGTGCACTATGATTATATTTCTTATCTTTTAACCTGACCTGTTGTGTGTTTCAGACAGACGAGCAAATCCCGTAGTGTGATTTAAAAGCCTGCCGGTCGCACTTCGTAGTAGTGGATGTTTCGTTGTTGTAACACACACCTTACTGCTACTTTCCCAAAAAACCAACAACGTAATGCTGGACTTGGTACCAGTAGGATCAATCCACAGACTATTATTGCATGAACTCAAGTCAGACAATGCTCTTTTCGTGAATACACTACTGAGAAGTGTCTTTCGTAGCCAGCGTACATTTCACGTAAGATAAGAGAAATTCTGGATCAATACACGTGTTCCTCTCTAGCATCGTTTTTGTGAGTGGCAAAAGGCACCGTACTGATTATGTATGAGAGGCGTTTGAAAAGTCCGTGCAAAAATAAAAACTATTTACGTGTTTGGGGTAAACCTTTTTTATTTTTCGACATAGTCTCCTTTTAAACTTATACACTTCGTCCAACGCTGTTCTAATTTGTTGATCCCTTCCGAATAATAGGAATTGTCCAAGTCTGCAAAATAGCTATTAATTGCTGCAATCACTTCCTCATTTGAATAAAATCTTTGTCCTGCCAGCCATTTCTTCAAATTGGGGAACAAATAGTAGTCCGAGGGAGCCGAGTCTAAAGAATAGGGGAGATGTGAAACGAATTGGAGTCCTATTTTCATTCAGTTTGCGACCACAACTGCTGAGGTGTGTGCTGGTGCATTGTCGTGATGGAAAAGGACTTTTTTGTGGGCCAATCATCGGCGTTTTTCTTGCAGCTCGGTTTTCAAACGGTTCAATAACGATGAATAATATGCACCTGTAATAGTTTTACCCTTTTCCAGATAATCTATGAGGATTATCCCTGGCGAATCCCAAACGACAGTCGCCATAACCTTTCCGGCCGAAGGAATTGTTCAAATGGCTCTGAGCACTATGGGACTTAACATCTGTGGTCATCAGTCCCCTAGAACTTAGAACTACTTAAACCTAACTAACCTAAGGACATCACACACATCCATTCCCGAAGCAGGACTCGAACCTGCGACTGTAGCGGTCACGCGGTTCCAGACTGAAGTGCCTAGAACCGCACGGCCACACAGGCCGGCCGAAGGAATTGTCTTCTTTTTTGGTGCAGATTCTCTCTTGGTAACCCATTGTTTAGACTGTTGTTTGGTCTCAGGAGTATAGTAATGTATCTGTGTTTTATCCACAGTGACGAAACGACGCTTGAAACCCTGCAGATTCTTCCTGAACAGCTGCAAACCAACCTTGCAACACTTTACACGATTCCGTTTTTGGTCAAGAATGAGCAATCGCAGAACCCATCTTGCGGATAGCTTTCTCATGTCCAAATGTTTATGCAAAATATTATGTACCCGTTCACTCGACATGCCCACAGCACTAGCAATCTCACGCACCTTAACTCTTCTGTCATCCATCACTATATGATGGATTTTATCAATGATTTCTGGAGTTGTAACTTCCACAAGGCGTCCAGAACGTTCAGCATCACTTGTGCCCATATGGCCACTCCTAAAATTTTGAAACCACTTATAAACTGTTCTAATCGAAGGTGCAGAGTCACTGTAATGTTTATCAAGCTTCTCTGTAGTCTCCTGAGGCCTTTTGCCTTTCATAAAATAATGTTTAATCAGCACACGAAACTCTTTTTCGTCTATTTTTTGACAATCACTCGACTTCCTTGATTCACACGAATGTCAACAACACAAAGTAATAGACCAATATTACTGAAACTTGGTGTGTGTTCTTTCCAAAGATGCTACTAACTAAACATGACCTCGATACGCGCCGGTGGTGCCATCTCTCAAACTTTGCACAGACTTTTCAAACGTCCCTCGTGTGTGTGTGTGTGTGTGTGTGTGTGTGTGTGTGTGTGTGTGTGTGTGTCGTAGGAAGAGAGAAGTCATGTTCGCGTGATCTTATAAGCAATAAGCTACCTAAAGTTCGGAGAAGCATTTAAAAACACAATGAATGAGGTTCTACTATTTGTTCGGAAATGGACGTAAGCAGATGACTGTCAGTAAAGCCGATTTCTATGGAAATAGTTCTCGCGATAATTATAGCCCAAATCCATTAATCCAACCTGGTAAGTATCACGTCAGACGGTCGCTGAGATCCCCTATTATGTAGTAACACACCACAAAAATCCTGAATATATTATGTATGATATAAATTATAAACGTGAAGGCTTATCGTAGGTACTACACCAGACTGACGTTAGCACTGCGTAGTCGAACCATAACACATCTGAAAAGACTACGTTTCTGTCAGCCATAGCTGCGAGTGCATAATAAAGTAATTTTCCCAGTCTTGGTTCTACAGGAAGTAACATGGACAGACGAGACAATTTCAGTCATCCAGCAGAGCAACTTTGTATACCACCGTTAGATCGACTACAAACAGCTGCCAGTATCGACGTTCTGTGTAATCGATTTCAGCATTAAATCCATAGGTACACAGCACGTGGTTTTACTCAGTGCAATCAATTATAGGCGCAGACTTTCTTTTATGTAGAGTGTTGAAGTGTTGCATCCTACCAGTATCGAAATATCCATTAAAATTACAGTCTTTCACACCACCTGAACACCCAGCAAAAATTATAGCACTTATGTATCCTAATTTTAGGAGTCGTAAACAGAAATACGTCATGATAACCGACATCTAAGCTAGTATTACATCCCAGTAGACATTAGAACCACATACGCGAAAATTTTAATTGGTAATGGTCTACGTCTGCTCAACAAACAGTGCCTCCGTTATGTATCAGGGAGGCGAAATTTGTTTTGTGTCGTTACCTGTGAGACAGTCAGGAGTCACGTTTACATTATCAGAACTACCCCCACTAGAATTGTCCATATTCTTAAAGCTATTAAAAAACGTCTGGGAAGGTAATGCATCCCATAATAGTTGTCTTACGACTAATGGATAGTCATCCAACCGAAAGATAGTCAGTCCACAGTAAAACTGTCAGCGTCGCCGTTTGGTCGCTCGTGTAATCGGGGGGTCCCGGATTCGATTCCCGGCGGAGACAGGGATTTTCACTGACCTCGAGATGACTGGGTGTTTGTGTTGTCTTCATCAGTTCATCATCATTCATGAAAATGGCGAGATTGGGCTGAGCAAAGGTTGGGACTTTGTATGGGCGCTGATAACCGCGCAGTTGAGCGCCCCACACACTAAACATCATCATCATCATAATCATCGTGTAATCGAATTCCAGGTTAAATAATTAAAGTACAGACGTACACAGCACCTCATTATAACCAGTTATCGGACCTAATTACAGGGAATGTATGCTTAGCCCTACAAGTAAACAAATTCTCAGGAAGATTGCAGTTTAGTCTACACGTCAGGCTGCCTTAGTATTCGTAAAAGTATGGTACAAACACTGGAATGCGTCTCAGTCTGGCAATATGCCCACCAGCAGCAAATGTTTTTTTACTAAAGAAGATGATCAAAAATCCATCGGGCAAAAGGTCGTGATGACACTACCAGTCACCTGATATTCTGGTCATACCTTCCAAATGTGATTGGACTTGCAAACTAACTACAGTACTTTGTGTTGTAACACCGATACCCCAGAATCAGAAACGGCGAGCAACATGCACTCAGAATAGAATCATTTTCGATTATATCCACTCAGTGGATGGAACTACATTATTTTTGTGTGTGCACTGCGATGTGAGTATTCAAAGGCCAAGAGATAAGGTGGATGTGATTTTTTTTGTATGCTTGATGTTGCCTAAAACGCACGCCAACAAAAGAAATTCACTTTAAAGAAACACAGGGCAGTTTATAGCAAGAGAGCAATTGTTTGCTTAAATAGCAATGTGTGATCGTAAAATTTTACGCAAGAGGTAGGATGACAAACAGATCTATCACGCGACCCTGGCGGTTCAGCTCAGACTAATCTACCGCAGTGGATCTGGCAATGAGGTATGAAGCAGTATCTGCACTGTATGTAAATTCCATCATCCTTCGACGACGTCCGCTCACTCTCCTCCAAAATAGTCAATGTTATAGCTGTTCAAAGCAATAAGTTTCCCACAACTGGTATTGACAGAAAGAGAAAAAAATTAAATGTACAATAAATGGCTTTGAGAATCAGACAAATGCAAAGCAATAGTATTAGAAGCTAATATAAGTCATGTGGGTAAAAATTATGCTAACCATGTTGTCGACAGAGCCCTCTTTTTGTCCTGTATCAGCAAACTTCTCGTGATTTCATCTGTAGTAACGTCAATATGCAATCAACGTGCTTCGCTTCTTTCGGTTTTTAATCATGCCACTTTAAGCTGCACTAAAATATTGTTTAGATTCTAAATTCGTTTCACTTGCAACTCATGTATATTGTGGTGGAGAATACCACAGCATTCAGAATAAAATGATTTCATTCGATTCCATAATGGCAGATACAGCAACAATAGATAAATGGTAGAAATGTGTGAAACGTCTTTGTTGCTATTAGGTTATTGCTTTATTAATTTCGTGCTTCACGCAGCTAGCGCATCTTCAGACTGGAACAATAAGGAATTAATTGTAGCTCAAATATGTGAACCTAGCGAGCAGCGGATCTAATATCGCAAAATGGCGAGTAAATTTGAAATACTTTAATCCTTGCTTGGTTAAAACGCTGAAAGCTATAGGTATGGGGCCTGGATGTCATGTAAAACGGCGGTGGAAATCATTCTTATCATAAACCAAAAGTTAATGCAGGAGAAGCCTAAAAAGAAGTAAGGTAAATTGCAAAACGTTGGGAACAGCAAATTCAAGAGGGAAGGGGTGGGGGAGTAAGATAGCACTGCCAGTTGAAGACGAGATAACGACGTTATTGCATGCGGTGTCATGCTACACGTCCGGTGTGAGGTTACACACTTGGATTCCTTGTTTCCCGACTCCTTTTCCTCTGGCGAACCACCGGAAACTAATCAAGGTCACCCAGAGGAATCAGTCAGGCAATTGTGCAACGTATATTCAAGGTCATGACATAACTGTTCACGTGATGTAAAAAATGGCGGGAGACCCTCTCAGCCAATGAGGATCGAGCACCCGCTCCCTCCCTTTATGATAGTATGATGCCAGCAGCCTAACCCCACCATCATCCGAAGTCTGAACTTCACACTAAGAGGATAATAAAGCGCCAGCATCATCATCAGGATCCAACCAGGACCCCCAGGTATAAGACTGGTACTACGAGTAAGTACCTAATGCAATTATTACTATTGTTATCGGAGTGGCCGCGCGGTTTTAGGCGCCAGTCACTGATTGAGCGACCCCTCCCGCCGGAGGTTCGAGTCCTCCCTCGGGCATGGGTGTGTGTGTGTGTTGTTCTTAGCATAAGTTAGTTTAAGTAGTGTGTTTTGTGACGGCGCCCTAACCCAAGGTCCTCGGCGGTACTTTTGGGGCAGCCACCACAAATTGTATAAAGCGTGGGTAGTGACCAGGATGTAGCTATGTCTGTTGGCCGAAAAATAATTAATGACAAGAATTGCGCCAGCTAGAATGAAGAGATAACTTATCTTTATTTCTGACGAAACGTGCACCAGCAATACAAGTCCAAGAGTAATCCGTGTACTGAGCCTAGTCGAATACAATAGCAAATATCACACAGCAATGGCTCCGCTATAAACTCCACGAACGGCTAGCGATAGGCAATCGACAATAGACTGTCCGTCTAGGGTCCAGCGCTCCTCCTTATATGCAAAAGGCAGAGGGCGCTGCGGACCCGAGCTCAGCCATGGCGCGACCTCTTCCGTCGGCGGTAACGCCCTGAGACGCCGACGGCCGCGACGGGAACTGTGGACAGCGATGTCACGGTCAGGGCGCGCGTGCGCGAGTTGGTTCGTTGGTTGGGTCCGTGGATACAACAAAGTGTTAGTCTAGGGACCGATGACCTTAGCAGTTTGGTCCCATAGTAATTCACACACATTTGAACTATTTTTATTAACAAATGTGTATTTCAATATATACTTCTGGTTTGAGCAGCACCATGTTTCCCTGAACCGGTTGGTAGTAGAACTGTTGCGTGAGGCCATACTGGTGACTGCAGAGGTGCACCAACCCACAGATGGACTTCCCGATCCGTCGGGCCTGATCTCTATTGTACCGCCGCCTCCCCTCAACTATACTGTGGCGTCACCGCTGCAACAACTCACAGAGCCACAGCCAAGTCCCCGGTCAAGACTGCTACTATTCGTAAGTATATACAACGTAGCTGCACGTGGGTCTAAACCAGCAAATGTGGGGCTGGATCGTGGTAACGACTTTGCTATGGTTATTTAAATTGAAGACACGCACTGGCTTGATTCTAAAGTTCAATATTCGTGGTGCGAGTGGGAATCTATGAGCAGTATTATGGTTTATACACTATGTGATCAAAAGTATTCAGACACCCCCAAAAACATACACTTTTCATATTAGGTGCATTGTGCTGCCACCTACTGCCAGGTACCCCATATCAGCGACCTCAGTAGTCGTCAGACATCGTGAGAGAGCAGAATGGGGCGCTCCGCGAAACTTACGGACTTGGGTGTCGCTTGTGTCATACGTCAATACTCGAGATTTCCACACCCTTAAACATCCCTAGGTCCACTGTTTCCGATGCGATAGTGAAGAGACACGTACAGCACAAAAGAGTACAGGTCGACCTCGTCTGTGACTGACACAGACCGCCGACAGTTGAACTGGGTCGTAATGTGTAATAGGCAGACATCTATCCAGACCATCACACTAGAATTCCAGACTGCATCAGCAGCCACTGCAAGTGCTATGACAGTTACGCGAGGGGTGAGAAACTTCGATTTCATACTCGAGCGGCTGCTCATAAGCCACACATCACGCCGGTAAATGCAAAACGTCGGCTCGCTTGGTGTAAGGAGAGTAAACATTGGACGATAGAACAGTGGAAAAACGATGTGTGGAGTGACGAATCACGGTACACAATGTGGCGATCCGATGGCACAGTGTGGGTATGACTAATGCCTGGTGGATGTCATCTGCCAGCGTGTGTAGTGCCAACAGTGAAATTCGGAGGCGGTGGTTCTGTGGTTGTGGTCGTGTTTTTCATGGAGTGGGCTTCACCCCTTGTTGTTTTGCTTGGAACTATCACAGCACAGAGCTACACTGATGTTTTAAGCACCTTCTTGTTTCCCACTGTTGAAGAGCAATTCGGGGATGGCGACTCGATCTTTCAACAAGATCGAGCACCTGTTCATAATGCACGGCCTGTGGCGGAATGGTTACACGACAATAACAATAAAAAATGCACTGGCCTTTACAGTCCTGATCTGAATCCTATAGAACACCTTTGGGATGTTTTGGAACGCCGACTTCGTGCCAGGCCTCATCAACCGACATCGATACCTCTCCTCAGTGCAGCATTCCGTGAAGAATGGGCTGCCATCCTCCAAGAAACCTTCCATCAGCTGATTGAACGTATGTCTACGAGAGTGGAAGCCGCCATCAAGGCTAAGGGTGGGCCAACGCCATATTAAATTCCAACATTACCGATGGAGGGCGCCACAAATTTGTAAGGCATTTTCAGCCAGGTGTCCGGATACTTTTGATGACATAGTGTATAAAGACCAAGGTGACTGACAAGTATGATCCATCTCGTAAAGCCAACTGACATTCAGATGTTAGGTAGTAAAGTCACTATGCTTATATGTGTGGTGAGGCCTTGTTAGAATTAACTTTTTGGGGCCCGAATATATTCTTAATATGTTCGAGTGCTGAGAAATTAAGACGATACGTGCTGTGCAATAACGTTATCGAGACCATCAACGCAAGATTAACGGAACTGGATTGCAGCATCAAGGCAACAGCTGCGAAAGGTGAACCTCAGCTGAGTGACAGAATCCAGCGGAGTGAGCAAGCAATCAACACAAGGTCAACTAAACTGGAAAGCATTATCAATGCAGCAACTACGAGAGTCGAAGAATTGCATGACCGAATCCATTGTCGTGAGAAATACGGAGAGGGAAAAAATGAAACAATCAATGAAAGTGTCATTCCGCGATTAGCGGAACTGGATGGATTTATCAAGGGAATAGCTATGAAAATTGAGTTCTTGACGCGTTATACGAATGAAAGAGTCCATCAACATGACTCTGAGGCAAAAGAGTTAAGAAAGCGGAAAACCTATCGCACCAGGTGAACAAGACTTGTACTGTCTCAAAGTGAGATCAGTGAGCAACAGAGCGTCGTGAGGTCATAGAGGCGTGGAAAGCTATTTGTCGCAAAGTGTGGCTCTGAAACTGAGCCAGGTGGATCGTGAACAGTCTTTCTCTGAAACGTTTAGACCCGTAACAGAAAGTATTAAACAGTGCTCTGTGGTGGCTTCGGATAGCGCCAGGAGAAGAGATGAAGAAGAAGATGATGAAGAAGAACTTTACCCTTCTCTGATTTCATCATACGTCACAGTGCTATCGAATTAGACAGACACATGGCGCTCTACCTATATGCTTAACGAAGGACGCTATTGATGTTGGAGACAAAGAGTTTGAAAGGACGCCTGGTTTAGTGGAGCTTATATTCCTAAAAACAACGAAACCTCAAAAGCATTTGCCGAAAGAGATCATGTGCTGAAATATGACGTATGAGTAACGTACACAGGGGAGCCAACACTCCAAAAGTAAGATTAAAAAGCACAAACAGTAGGAAATACATAAAATTATTAGACCGGTGTTGAGCGGTGACCTTGGTGAAGGCCATGGCGTTGACATTCAACATAAAAAGCTGAACACACTATCTTTGGAGTATAATGTTGTAATGATCTTCACGGAATCATACACCGACTACGACTACTGATGCTTCGGCAGCAGCGGGGAATACAGCGCACATGAATGAAATAATATCTATCAGTCACTGCAGAGCTTCGAGAACGAAGCATTATTGAATAATAACGGAGATGATGGTCCGTAAACTTCAGAGGCCCGCCCGCAAAATCTTCGAGCGCAGACGAGTCACGATACGTGGTTTCGATGAATTACGTCAAGCCGATCTTGTGGATATGAGAAAATACTCGCGATCGAAGAAAGGGTTTAAATATATCTTAATGATCATAGATATGTATTCCAAATTCGCCTGGCCCTTCCTGTGAAGACCGAAACTGGGAAGGATGTGACGCAGGAGTTTGAACAGTTGCTTCAGAGTGATAAGAATCGGTGTCCCGACAACCTACAGCCCGACCATGGAGGTGAATTTTACAGCAAGGATTTCAAGTCGGTAATGGAGCGAAAAGGGGGCAAACCACTATTCAACATTCTCCCACATGAAAATGAGGATTGTGAAGCGTCTGACCAGAAATCTTAAGAACCGTATGAGGATTCAGTTTAATCTTCGTCACTTACACACATGGCTTGATATTCTCACAGAGATTATTGGGGAACATAATGGAACTGAACATCGCACGATTAGAAAGAGACCTATCGATGTACTTGACAATAGCCTTCTCAATACGGCACACAGCAATATTAAGATGGTGGGCCTACGCAAGCAGAAGTTCGAAGTAGATGGTTTGGTGCGTATTTCGAAATACAAAACTGCGTTTGAGAAGTTCTGCCTGCCTAAGTGGTCAACGGAGATATTTACAGTGTTCAAAGTACAGGAACAGACCCGAGAACATACGTCTTAAAGGACAGCAATGGCGAAGAAATTTCAGGAAATTTTTAGACAGAGGAATTACAGAAAAGTTCCGAACCGAACGCGTTTCTCGTAGAGCGCTTCATAAGGCGTCGGAGAACAGAGTGTTACTGAAATGGGTCGGCTTTTCAGAATCACAAAACAGCGTGGTGAACGCTCGCGATTTGCTATATGACGAGGTGCGAAAACCTCAAACAGTACAGTAGCATACCATGAGTGCTAGGCAGCGCGTCGGCTGAGGTGGTAGTGGCATTCTCGATAAACTCTCAGTTGTGCATCATCTTCCCGATCACCGTTTCCGTGGACCTGGAGCGAAACCGAAATATCACTGGCTCCTGGTGATAACGGGATTAATGTACTTGACGAAACCTGCAGGGAGCATGATTTAACGTAAGCTGCAAATCGAGGCTTGGCAGAGGGTCACGCATCAGCAAATTTTAGCCGACATGGGCAAGCAAATAAGTCGCAGAAGGGATATATGCGTAGGAAAACATACTGCGGCATTCGCAGTTGATAACGTAATGCGTGTCACACTTAAATTGGATTCAGAAATAAATTTCAAACATATAATGCCCGCGGCTCGTCGCACACTAAAGATCAAGAAACCAACTGGGCGTTTAAAAAAATTGCATCCAGTCAGCAGCGGTAGCGGCAAAAAATATCACGAAGAAGAAGCAGAAAAGAGTACAAAGAAGTTGTGTTAAAACGTACAGTGTCCTGCCAATACCTAAGTGATCTGGTGGAATTATCCTGTTCCCAATTTCAGTTTTAGCGGGAGTCTCGGTATTCGAGTTATTACCGGCAGAGCATGAACAGTGAAGAACGCACAAAAGGCACAGGAGCAGGTGGAGGAATCTAAAAGGCTTAATAGGATGGTGGAGGCCGTCGCTATTGGTAAAGGATTTATTGTCGTCTGGGAGCGTCCACTTTGATGAAATTTTTCTTGCTGCCGCTGAAGAACACCAATAAAGGTGTCCTGGTAGGAAGGATGTCTAGGTTCGAGGGCAGCACGCACCCAATGAAAGTAATAAGACTAGTAAATAGTAAAATATATTACTCAACTTCAGTAACGCTGGTTACAGCAGTTGTAGAATGCAGGTGTAGACTATCTCTCCTTTACTGACAACAGTTCCATGAACACAACTAACTCTGAACTACAGTCGGGACAAAACTAACCTTCAGTCTTGATGTACTATTCAAAGAACAGTTCCAAACTAACAGTACTCAGTTAAATCTCTAGGCAGGTGGTCTCTGTCCGTAAAAGATAATTCTATTCACTGGTCTGTTTCTGCTGAAGACAGTACTGTCATTTTGGAATTGTTCTTCGAATAGTACTGTTGTGGGTTGGCGGGAGAGCCAACACCTTAATAATAGAGGAAGCCGAAAGGCACGCTTTTTAGCTCACGCAGGCTGGCGTGAGGTCTGGAACAGGACAAGGAAATTAGAATTTAGAAAAATGGACGTAGCTGGTGGAATAGTTAACTTTAATCCATTGATGGTGAACGTCGGTCTGACGGTACATGCATCACAAGATCAATAGCAACTGATAATGGCGCCTTGCTAGGTCGTAGCAAATGACGTAGCTGAAGGCCATGCTAACTATCGTCTCGGCAAGTGAGAGCGTAAATAGTCAGTGAACCATCGCTAGCAAAGTCGGCTGTACAACTGGGGCGAGTGCTAGGGAGTCTCTCTAGACTAGACCTGCCGTGTGGCGGCGCTCGGTCTGCAATCACTGATAGTGGCGACACGCGGGTCCGACGTATACTAACGGACCGCGGCCGATTTAAAGGCTACCACCTAGCAAGTGTGGTGTCTGGCGGTGACACCACAAGTACGCCAAGACTAAAGATTAGTCAGACTTGTGTGGTTTCGTGACATTTTCAACAGAACACCAATAAAGAACCTTGAAGATCTTGATTTACCAGCTCTTCGGACACGTAAGTGATTATATTTGTGCTTCAGAAAATCAACAAGTACTTTTAAGTTGGGTAACCATTAAATGATACTATTCTTTTTTTGCAAAAAAAATGCTTTATTTATTCATATCATCTTGCTTCTCCTCTTACAGGGTTCAGGTAAAATATTCATCATACGCTGTCTGTGCGATTAGCTGAGTACTGGGCATATAATTCTTGAAACGTGCTCAATACAGTTCTGGAAGCGCCAACTGTGCACAGCAGCCTGCACCCAGGAACCCACAAGTGCCTCCCTGTATATGGCATGTGGCCAATCACCTAATTCGTGAACTGAAGTGCATACCTCTTTTAGGGAAATGAACTTTCCTCTCAGACATTACTGCGTGCGAGCGCTCAGTCCCTTGCGCCAGCTCCCGACTGTTGTCTGTGGTAGCGAGCGGCGATGTCAGCTGTCGCTGTAGGGCAAGGTAGCAGACTGCTTCGCCACGGGCGAGTCGCAGTTCGTCCAGGTTGTCAATTTGTGTGGGTAGAGCCCGCTAGATAGCGGCGACAGTCGCTAACCACAACAGCGTCATGACTGGCGACGTGTTTTTGTTTCCCAATAGTAACTGTGCGATGGCTAGAGATTTTTTATTCACAGCACTGGATTCGCGGCAGCCTACGTGCGGCCTCGAATATCACATACCGAGCACCTGCACTGTAATAGAATAGCGTCGGCGCTGTGCCACAGAGTAACAGTGAAAAATATGATTGCTCTGAACGCAGGATGTGCGTGCGGCATTTTGAGTTATAGTGCTGCCGCTTGAATAAGCTATTCTTTAGCTGAGGACAGATACTGGCTTGCCTGCGTTTTCGTGTGCGCCGGAATCGATTCGAATATGCAGCGATAAGCATACGTGGAATAGGCGACGCTCGCCTATATAAAGAGGCGCTTCAGAACAGGAGGTCGTTCGAGCCTTGTCCATGACAGGTGTCACATCCACGTGCTAGTGTGTTAGACTGGTCTGAGCTACTCTTAGGTGTTCTCACAGGCACTCCTAGCCCTCACTCTCTACTGAGTAGCCTGCTTCCCAATAGCCACTTCCCAGTTCCTGTCACCTCCCCATCCCTGGACCCCCGCCAGCGCCCTGAAGCACCACGTTGCCGCTGACGACGAGGACGGTGTCGTTAATAAGCGGCCCACACTGACTTGACATCTAACGATTCTGGTATGTGGAAACGATTTTCTGTTGTTTTTTCTGTGTGTGTGTGTGTGTGTGTGTGTGTGTGTGTGTGTGTGTGTGTGTGCGCGCTCCGCTTTTTTTTAACAATCAGATGAGTAATTTCTCCTTCGTCTGTTGCAGACATGAGCATCCCGTCACGTTTGGTGAGCCCCAGTGAACTAGAGTATCTTGTGAGACAGTCTGGCACTCCAGAGGACCGCTGTCACATAAATCCTGACTCCTGTGAAAGTATATACCAGCTTCTCTCTCTCCCTCTCTCTCTCTCTCCATATGTGCATACATTTATCTAATGTTACGCTTTGTTTTTATAGAATTCTCCAATGAGCTCGAGGGGATCGGTATGAACCTGGTACCACGACCAAGTCCCATTAGAATAGGATCGACACCGTCCGCCATCGACATTAGCGATGATACTGATGTCCAGGAAATTCCTGTCCAGCCGACCCCAATTTCTGGAGCATCCTCATGTGGAATGGCACCTGTTGCTGTACGTGAGTGTTGTAGCTCTATTCTTTATCTTCTAACACGAACACACACACACACACACACACACACACACACACAGGCACACACACACACACACACGCACACAAATTACATTACTAATGTTCTATGTTTTGTCTGCTTTTAGGTGCCCTTTATAATGAGTCACAAGCGGATATGTTGAACCCTTTGTGCAGCATTAGTTCATTGGGCGTGACGTCTATCATCGAGGAGCGAATAAGTGATTAGTAGTAGAAGAAAGATTAAGCAAGGGCAAAGCTACGTTTCTAGCATTTGTAGACTTAGAGAAACCTTTTGACAATGTTGACTGGAATACTCTCTTTCAAATTCTGAAGGTGGCAGGGGTAAAATACAGGGAGCGAAAGGCTATTTACAATGTGTACAGAAACCAGATGCTAGTTATAAGAGTCGAGGGGTATGAAAGGGTAGCAGTGGTTGGGAAGGGAGTGAGACAGAGTTGTAGCCTCTCCCCGATGTTATTCAATCTGTATACTGAGCAAGCAGTAAAGGAAACAAAAGAAAAGTTCGGAGTAGGTATTAAAATCCATGGAGAAGAAATAAAAACTTTGAGGTTCGCCGATGACATTGTAATTCTGTCAGAGACAGCAAAGGACATGGAAGAGCAGATGAACGGAATGGACAGTGCCTTGAAAGGAGGGTATAAGATGCACATCAACAAAAGCAAAACGAGGATAATGGAATGTAGTCGAATTAAGTCGGGTGATGCTGAGGGAATTAGATTAGGAAATGAGACGCTTAAAGTAGTAAATGAGTTTTGCTATTTGGGGAGCAAAATAACTGATGATGGTCGAAGTAGAGAGGATATAAAATGTAGAATGCCAATGGCAAGGAAAGCGTTTCTGAAGAAGAGAAATTTGTTAACGTCGAATATAGATTTAAATGTCAGGAAGTCGTTTCTGAAAGTATTTATATGGAGTGTAGTCATGTATGGAAGTGAAACACGGACGATAAGTAGTTTGGACAAGAAGAGAATAGAAGCTTTCCAAATGTGGTGCTACAGAAGAATGCTGAAGATTAGATAGGTAGATCACATAACTAATGAGGAGGTGTTGAATAGAATTGGGGAGAAGAGGAGCTTGTGGCACAACTTGACTAGAAGAAGGGATCGGTTGGTAGGACATGTTCTGAGACATCGAGGGATCACCAATTTAGTATTGGAAGGGAGCGTGGGGAAAAAGTCGTAGAGGGAGACCAAGAGATGAATACACTAAGCAGATTCAGAAGGATGTAGGCTGCAGTAGGTACTGGGAGATGAAGAAGCTTGCACAGGATAGAGTAACATGGAGAGCTGCATCAAACCAGTCTCAGGACTGAAGACCACAACAACAACAACAGTTCTCCTCCTCTTTCCTCTTCTAACACAACTGCATTCGTGGATTACTAAGCTCAAATTCTGCTTGTTTCTAGATGCATCTGGTGTGCAGACCGTGCTCGACCAGTAAGATCCCACTTACTCATTCAGAGGCGGATAATTTCGAACGTTGTATATTACTACAGCTATATGTTTAATGACGAAATAATAGACGACACCCTAACAGAACGACACTATGGTTCCGAACAAAATTATATAAGACGAATCCATCTGTAAAAAGCATCCTTCCCTGCCCTTATTCACATCCTATCCTCAGTTAAGCACTACCTCGATACCGATATTCTCCCCACCGTTGGGAAGGCGAGCAAAACCATTATGATTCCCAAGCCTGACAAGCCACGAACTGACCTGCGTTTTAGGGAAAACCTTCGAAAGAATAATAACAGACCGACTAAGGACGTACATAGAGACTAAAGATCTCCATCCAGAGACAGAGGTCGGCTTCCGTACTAAGGACTCCGCCAATGACACTCTACTCAAGTCTATCAACGAAGCCGGCCGGAGTGGCCGAGCGATTCTAGGCGCTACAGTCTGGAACCGCGCGACCGCTACGGTCGCAGGTTCGAATCCTGCCTCGGGCATGGATGTGTGTGATGTCCTTAGGTTAGTTAGGTTTAAGTAGTTGTATGTTCTAGGGGACTGATGACCTCAGAAGTTAAGTCCCATAGTGCTCAGAGCCAACCAACGAAGTCATTCAGGACTTTAACGTCGGACAGTGCAGGCTTGTGGTTTTTCTGGATATCGAAAGCGCTATTGATAAATTGTCACAATTGGCCTCTGTAAGCTGTGACCATTGTGGATTACAACAAAAATGATCTGTCTGATCCAAGGACACTTAACACACAGGGTGTGCAGGGTTCATGTTTCCACCGCAGTATCGCAACCATTCACCCCACAAGCAGGCACCGTGTCACCGCTAGCGCGCGCGCTGTACGCAGTGGAGTGGGCATCCCCCCCCCCCCACAATAACCCCAGACAAAACAGTTCCGCAATATGCAGATGATACCACATACTGGTGCATCTGTCTACGAACTATCATAACACAGAGAAATACCGAGACATACTTAAGACGATCGGAAGGCTGGGTGCAGAAGTAGAGACTCAGGCCCAACTCGACAAAAACAGTAGTTTTACTCTTCCGACGGAGAAGCTCTGGAGCACACCGCTGACGCTTGCCAACATTGCCAGGTATCTTGGCGAGTTCACTGACAAACATATGAACTGGAACACGCGTCCCCTTAGAAAAGACAACGAAACGGTAAGACGTGTTCTAGAATACGCCATACCCCCCCCCCCCCCCCCCAGGAGGAATATCGAATACAGTTGCTGGGCGTCTGTATCCGACAGAAAGCCGAGTGCTCCGTAATGTCGCAAGGCTTCCGCGAATGACACCAAACAACGAACTTCACGACTTTGTGAACGTAGAACCACTACAGACGCAGGTGACGAAATTACGCGCGAATTACTGGAGCCGCATCCTGACAAAACGTCCGGACATAGAAGACCTTCTAACAACCAGACCACGCACAATAAGATACGCACAGTTCAAATGCATCAGTTCAATGCGTTCAGTAGCCCTAGATACGTCCAGAACATTCCCGGACCTAGCCCTAGCCATGGACCCCTCACTAATGAATGACACCATCACACCTCGACATCAGACAGTGAAACACGAATACAAGACACAACAACACACTAAAACAAAACTCAACACACACGCGCGCACGCATGTGCACACAATCACACCCACACCCACAAACCCACCCACACGCACGCACGCACGCACGCACGCGCACGCCTGCGCTCACAACTACGCAAACGCTAGTTTACTATACTCTGTCACCTAACCAGCACAACAGATCAATCTCAAATGTAAATAAACAAATTCATTGTAAATATCATACTTCCATTTGAAAACTGTAAATGATCAATTAACTTTTCCTTCTCCCTTCTCAAGCCTTCTACATATGTAATCACCTATATCGTTCTGTTCTGTTTATATTAATTATACCTCACAACCACACTCCTTTGGGTTTTTTCCCTTGTTTCCATTAAACCTTTTTTCACTGTTTTTAACCTATCCAATTAATTATGGTTACCACAAGAATTTTGTTATCTACTCGTAAATTATTATATTTATGTTGTTCTACACTCTTAATTTTACTTCTCTGTGTTCCTTATTACACTACTGGCCATTAAAATTGCTACACAGCGAAGATGACGTGCTACAGACGCGAAGTTTAACCGACAGGAAGAAGACGCTGTCATATGCAAATGATTAGCTTTTCAGAGCATTCACACAAGGTTGGCGCCGGTGGCGACACATACAACGTGCTGACATGAGGAAAGTTTCCAACCCATTTCTCATACACAAACAGCAGTTGATCGTCGATGCCCGGTGAAACGTTGTTGTGATGCCTCGTGTAAGGAGGAGAAATGCGTACCATCACGTTTCCGACTTTGATAAAGGTCAGATTGTAGCCTATCGCGATTGGGTTTATCGTATCGCGACGTTGCCGCTCGCGTTGGTCGAGATCCAACGATTGTTAGTAGAATATGGAATCGGTGGGTTCAGGAGGGTAATACGGAACGCCGTGCCGGATCCCAACGGCCTCGTATCACTAGCAGTCGAGATGACAGGCGTTTTATCCGCGTGGCTGTAACGGATAGTGCAGCCACGTCTCGATCTCCGAGTCAACAGACGGGGACGTTTGCAAGACAACAACTATCTGCACCAACAGTTCGACGACGTTTGCAGCAACATGGACTATCAGCTCGGAGACGATGGCTGGGGTTACCCTTGACGCTGTATCACAGACAGCAGCGCCTGCGATGGTATACTCAACGACGAACCTGGGTACACGAATGGCAAAACGTCAGTTTTTCGGATGAATCCAGGTTCTGTTTACAGCATCATGATGGTCGATCCGTGTTTGGCGACATCGTGGTGAACACACATTGGATGCGTGTATTCGTCATCGCCATACTGGCGTATCACCCGGCGTGATGGTATGGTGTGCCATTGGTTACGCATCTCGGTCACCCCTTGTTCGCATTGACGGCACTTTGAACAGTGGACGTTACATTTCAGATGTGTTACGGCCCGTGGTTCTACCCTTCATTCGATCCCTGCGAAACCATACATTTCCGCAGGATAATGCACGACCACATGTTGCAAGACGTGTACGGGTCTTTCTGGATACAGTTAATGTTCGACTGCTGCCCTGGCCAGCACATTCTCCAGATCTGTCACCAAATGAAAACGTCTGGTCAATGGTGGTCGAGCAACTGGGTCGTCACAATACGCCAGTCACTACTCTTGATGAACTGTGGTATAGTGTTGAAGCTGCATGGGCAGCTGTACCTGTACACGCCATCCAAGCTCCAAGCTCTGTTTGACTCAATGCAGAGGCATATCAAGGCCTTTATTACGGCCAGGGGTGGTTGTTCTGGGAACTGATTTCATAGGATCTATGCACCCAAATTGCGTGAAAATGTAATCACATGTCAGTTCTTGTATAACATATTTGTCCAATGAATACCCGTTTATCATCTGCATTTCTTCTTGGTGTAGCAGTTTTAATGGCCAGTAGTGTATGTTTAACATCACATATTTGATAACATATTACTGCAAAATACTCCGTATATATCACTAAACTGTCATTATACACTGAACGCCAAAGAAACTGGTATAGGCAAGCGTATTCAAATACACAGATATGTAAACAGGCAGAATGCGGCGGTGCAGTCGGCGATGCCTATATAAGACAAGTGTCTGGTGCAGTTCTCAGATCGGTTACTGTGCTACAGTCGCAGGTTATCAAGATTTAAGTGAGACTGAACGTAGTATCATAGTTGGCGCACGAGCGATGGGGCACAGCATCCCACGAGGTATGGACGATGTGTGAGTTTTCCGTACGACTATTTCATGAATGTACTCTGAATATCAAATCTCCGATATCGCGGCGGCCGGAAAGAAATCCTGCAAGAACGGGACCAACGACGACTGAAGTGAATCGTTGAATGTGACGGAAGTGCAACTCTTCTGCAGATTTCAGTGCAGGGGCATCAATCAACAAGTGTCAGCGTCGGAACCATTCAATGAAAAACGTCATCGATATGGGTTTTCTGAGCCAAAAGCCTACTCGTGTACCTTTGACGAGTCCATGATGCAAAGCTTTACGTCTCGTCTGGGCCCGTCAACACCGACATTGGACGTTGGACTGGTCATGACTGGAAACATGTCGAGTGGTCGGACGAGTCTCGTTTCAAAACGTATCGAGCGGATGGGCGGGTACGTGTACGTGTGTGCAGACAAGCTCATGAACCTGTGGACCCTGCATGTCAGCAAGGGACTGTTCAAGCTGGTGGGGGCTCTGTAATGGTGTGGGGCGTGTGCAGATGGAGTGGTATGGGGCCCCTGGTACGTCTAGATACGACTCTCACAGGTGAGACGTACGTAAACACCCTGTCTGATCACCTGCATCCGTTAATGCCCCTTGTGCATTCCCACACGGATTTGGGCAATTCCAGCAGGACAGTGCAACACCACATACGTCCAGAATTGCTTTAATATTGTGTGTAACATTACGTTTTTCTTATATCTTTGAAACTAAAAATACTGAAAGACATTGAGTTTGGAAATCAACAATGAAACAGATATGAAAACAATAGGGAGGGGCAGTTTTGGATTAAATCAAATGGAGGTGGAACAGATCATAAGAAAACTGAGGAAACCTGGTAGTGCATTAAGAGAATTGCAAGCCAAATGAACTGGGAATTTAACAACAGCAGATGAAAAACTAGATGGATCAGTAAAATAATGAATGATGAAAATGATGTGAACAGAAAAGGAGAGAAATGGAGAAGGGGAAAGAGACTAGTGGTTGCACTGGTGGAATGGAATGCTGTGTAGAGCTGGAGTGGGGGCAGGGAGGGGGATAGGCAGTGGAGGACAGATAGTAGCAAAGATTGAGGCCAGGGGATTACAGGAACATGGGATATACGGCACGGTAGCATTCCACCTGTGCAGTTCAGAGAGCTGGTATCGGTACGATGGACCCTGATGGCACGGGCTGTGAAGCAGTCACCGAAGTGAAGCACATTGTGTTGGGCAGCTTGTTCGACAACTGGATGGTCCGACTGTCTGTTGGCCACAGTTTGTCAGTGGCCATTCGTGTGAACAAACAGCTCGTTAGTTTTCACGCCCACGCAGGATGCAGCACAGCAGTTGTGGCTTAGTTAGTAGACCACATGACTGCTTTCACAGGTAGCCTTGTCTTTGATGGGACAGGAGCTGCTGGTGACCAGACTGGAGTAAGTCCATTGCAGGGATATGAGCCACGAGGTAAGGGTTTGGAAGCATGGATGGACAAGTCTGTCTGCAATTTGATGTCTTGGAAAATTCAGCACAATTTTTGCCGAATAAACTCCTCTCGGAACACGTCATTGACATGGGCACACATTAACAAATGATATTAAGAGATGCACCACACACAGCATATAACAGAACTGCATTCACCTGCCTATTTTCGCATGAAGTTGTGGTAGCATAGCGCCTGAGCCAGCTGGCTTCCATTTAGAGATACTCAAAAGACTAGCACCACAGATCACCCTATATCTACCAGAAGTTCTAAATGATTTGTTACGGCTAGGCAGGGTTCACAGAATTCGGAAAACCTTAAATGCATACAAATGTCTTCAGACAGGGACCCATCAGATCCCAAATTATACAGACCAATATGTCTTATTAACACAATGGCTGACGTCCAGGGGAAGCAACTATGCAGCTCCCTTCAGGACCCTAGAGTTCTCCATGGCTTCAATCCACACCAATTTGGCTTTAGACAAGGAAAATATATACATGACACACTTAACCAAGCACTTGAAATTGTTAAAAACATACAGAACAAATACACAATATCAATTATGATAGACATCATAGGTGTCTTTAATAATCTATGACGGTTAGCACTGTTTGCCAGGTTAAGACAGTTGGAAGTACCCAGTTTTTTGTAGTCTCCTGGACAATTGTTTGGATAGAGTAGTAGAATGGCACATGAGTAACTGCAAGGGACTCAGAGCAATTACCAAGGGATGATCACAGAGTTCAATCTGTGAACCCCTCTCCTCGGATGTAACTACTGAACACCTCCTAGGACTTTCAGAAAGGGACAATACAACATGCAGATGACCTACTGGTAGTTGTCTGCAAATAATACAGCCCAGCTAGAAGAGAAAGCAAGTGATACACTAGAATCAATCACACAATGATGCACAACAAACAAAGTTAAGATAATGGGAAAAAAAACAACATACACACTACTGAAAGGTCGACTGAGAAGAGGTCCTTCAGCAAAAATTGGGTAGACAAACAAAAAGAATACACTCATATCATACTATCTGGGATTACACATTTATGAAAAGTTAAATTTCCAAGAACACAACAGAATAACCACAGCCAAGTCAGAAAAAATACTAAACTAACTGGTAAGACTAAACTCAGGTCAATACAGACAATCCTTGTCAAGAAAACGACATACACTGTGCACTGTTCGAATCAGTACTCTGTTTTGCAGCAAGTACACGGTCACTGTGGTATCAATGTTTGATACCACACTTGTTCAGGGTTGCAGTTATCGACCGCACTCTGTATTAGTATCGTTGGACCTGCGAGATGCGAACAGTGCTGCTACTGCCGCTCCGCGGCTCATATTGAGTTTCTAGCGAGCTCTCATTCTCTCTTGCTCAGGATGTCAAGTAGTAAAGTAGCACAGCCTTCAGCTGATAGGAAGCAACCTCTAACAAGGTGCTTAGTAACGTATGGCCTAAGTGAGGCCTCAGTACCTATCTACTTATAATTATATGCATGCAGCCAAGAGGAATCCTGTACAACCAATTTAAGTGCAATATATATTATTTTCTACCAATGATTTCTAATTATTTTAGTTGTGTCTGCGGCTCGTGGCCTAGCATTCTCGCTTCCTGCGCACGGGGTCCCGGGTTTGATTCCCAGCGGGGTCAGGGATTTTCTCTCCCTCGAGATGACTGGGTGTTGTGTGTCTTTCATCATTATTTCATCCTCATTCACTCGCAAGTCGCCATAGTGGCGTTAAAGAACTTGTGGAGCGGTGGCTGAACCGTCCCGCGAGGGGTCTCCCGACCACCAATGCCATACGCTCATTATTATTATTATTATTATTATTATTATTATTTTAGTTGCTGGAGATCCAGCCCATGCAGTCAGCACCTTATCAACATTACTGACAAACCTGCTGTGATTTATATGTTTCTATTTAGCATTAGCCACCAGTTAACATTGGCTACGACTCGTTCGTCGTCATCATAACAAGCACATCGATTAACTCTCACCACCAAAAGAACTGTACATAGGCAGTGGCTTAGAAGTGGCCTTCTCAAACTATTGGGAGCTCATGCACCACATTTGTGGAAGCATTGTGTGTGGTGCTCGGAATTTATCCGACTGACATTACCAGCAGATATTGGGCTGCACTGTACTGGTTAAAGATGGGTATACTAGACCAGGTTAGCCAAATAATTGCTGCACCATTAAACAGCTTGTGCCAGCTTAATCTTTGGCAAATGGAAACCAGGCAAGATGAGTGGAATTTCACATATTCTTTCCTGACATACCAGAATGCTTAAGAATGAAATATGCTGATTCTAGCCACAGCACAGTGCATTTGTTAACAAGACATGGACCTTATCCCACATATCTACACTACGTGACTTACTCAGAAACCAGTTTTTATACGCAGGGAGAATGCATCTCCTGAACACACTACATTCTGTTGTGGAAATTGCAGACACTTTTGACACACAATACAGGTACAAAACAGTTACAAAACACATACACAGATGCCAAATACATGACACCGTTAGAAACAAGGATCAATACACACATTTAACACACTCACAGAAAAAATCTCAAAGGCAACACACGAGGAGTATTAACATACACAATCATACAGAAGGAAAGTCTGTGTGCAATGAAATGACTGAATCCATAGAGTGGAAAACAATATAGACAATGATTCCATATTTAATTAGACAGTAGTTCATAACATCAGACACTAGTCAGATATAGTCTTACTTAATTATGTATGGAGTAAGTGACATAAAGACACTTCAGAACTGCATGTTAGCTTAAGTAGTAAAAGTGCTGGTGCATTATCATGGGTGTTATAAATTTGTGAATATAAATTTTAATAAAATAATTAACTTTGTGTACTACAGCATAATGAAATAACCTTGTTGCTAATACAACAAGCATGATGTCTGAGGATCAATGGCTCAAAGAACATAACTGCAGTATTCACCCCCACCCTCGCACATCTCAGTAGCAGCACTAACATTTCTATTTTTTCCCTATCATCCTTTTTGATTCTTCTTAAAGTTTACACAACATATATTTCCTTTTTACATTGATGTTACATAATTCATAACATCAAACAACTGAAAAATGCTAAAACAAAAGAAAGAAGAAGACAAAAATGAACAAAAGACCTTCCTTCAGAGGGGACATGGGCCATAGTGTGACTGAATGTGGAAGCTGGGAGGGATTGTAATAGTTGCATTCTGATCCCATACACTGATCATAATGGCTAAGTGGCATATTACAAACCCACAGTAAGCACTCAGGTGATGGGTCAATAATGGCTGGATGGTATTGAGTCACAGGGGGAGTGCTCCGTTGTGGCTGGATGATGGGTATAGGGGAGGTGGTAGGCGACTGGACGAACAAGGCACAAAAGATCTGTTTCTGTACCACGTTGGGAGAGTAAATTCAGTCTGTAAAAATCTCAGTGAAATCCCTGATATATTTGGAGAGGGATGGCTCATCACTACAGATACAATGACCCTGGGTGGTTTGGCAGTGTGCAATAGAAGTCTTGGTATGGAATGGGCAGCAGCTGTTGAAGTGTAGACATTGTTGGTGGTTGGTAGATTTGACATGGGAAGAGGTATTGATGTAGCCCTCTCTCAAAATGCAGAGGGTCTAACTGAGACCTTCAAAGATCAAAATTACCCTACCATCCTCGTACAGAAACACGTCTCCCATGCCTTGTCTCTCCAGTCACCTACCACCTCCCACATAGTCACAGTTAAGTCACAGAGAAGCACTCCCCTGTGACTCTGTACCACCACGACTGGAGCAACTGAACAGCATTCTACATCAGAGTTTCGATTACACTTGTTAATTGCCTTTGTGCTGTTTTGAAAGATTCCTTACACTCTAGTCAACTTAATTTTAAATTTAATTCTACATTACCATAATCATTTGTCCATAGTTTCTACTGCTTTTGGATGAAATGATGGCCACTGTTGTTGCCTCTTCTGTTTCTGGTGCATGGGGCAATGGTGGTTGGTGAAGGTTCCTCTCCTGCGACATTGAGCGTGGGAGAGACCGCTGCTGTTGCACTTTTGTGCTCATTATTAACACTGTGCATCCTTGTTTTGCGGGTCATCATTGCTATGATCAGCTGTGAGTAGTCTTCACTTCAAGATGTTGGTTTTGTGGTCTCTTTGGTGGTGATTTGTGTTGTGTTTGGGTATGTGTACTTTGTGCTATTTTAGGGTTGTAAACACCTAGATTGTATACACCAGCAGAGAGGAATTTTACAGGTTTGGTGTATTTTTCGCACCCTGAGTCTCATACATATTTGAGTTCCTGGTGGGGTAGGCTGATAGAGATATGTGATTTGTGTTGTAATGTTGTGAGTTAGTTAAATGTGTGGTGTTGGTGTTGTCAGTTTGTATCGCTTTGTAGATTACTCTACTTTGGAGTTCTTTGATTCCACATTGTAAGGCATTTTGAAAGTTTGCTCAGTGGTATCTGTTTTGTCATGGAGAGATGCATCAAACCAGTCTCAGGACTGAAGACAACAACAACAATCTGTTTTGTGACTTCAGATTCAATTGCCATGTTGTATCTCATTCTGTGAATGGTACACAGTTTTAATCCGTCAGGAAGTTTGATTTATATTATTATTTATAGAGCTAGTTGTGTACTCTTTCATAGAATGTGGCCAGACACTTATGAATCCATTGCATTTCCTTTTACAACTCTTCTCTGGTCGCCAAGGTTATAAAAATCACATGGTGCAATACTTGGGCTGAGTGGAGAATGTCACAGTGTTTATCACCTAAATCACTGAAGTATGTCCTTTGTCCAATTGGTGGTGTGGGGCAGGCATTTTCATGCAATAGGATGATTGGTCTGTTGGTTTGGGGGAGGGGACCAAACACCAAACTCATCAGTCCCATTGGATCAGGTAAGGATGAGGAAGGACTCAGCCAGGCCCTTTCAAAGAAATCATCCCAGCCTTTACCTGAAGTGATTCAGGGAAATCACAGAAAACCTGAATCAGGATGGCCAGACGTAGGTTTGAACCATCTTCCTCTCGAACAGCAGGATGATTCTGTCTGACAGCAGTCCTGGGAGTTTTGACTTTATGACACATCACAGTTTCTCCAAAGTGTCTTCATAGTGCTTCGCATTCATTGTAGTTCCATGCTCGAGGAACTTGATGAGCAGAGGACCCCTGCAGCTGGAAGCGCAGGTCATCCTGACCTAATCAGGTGTGAACAGCTTTGGATTTCTTTGGCAGAGGAGATGGGGGATGTGTCCACTGTTGGCTTTGCTGTTTGTCCTCGAGCTGTTAAAATGCTGTTGAATGAAATCACTGTGTTGCACGACAACACTGGTCCCCACATTGCCAGTTCAGCAAAGGACATGCTTCAGTGATTTTGTTGGGAAACACTGCAACATCCTCCGTACAGCCCGGATCCTTCATCATGCGATTTCCACATCTTTGGTAAACTGAAGAAAGGTCAGTTTCAGTTGAATGAAGAAGTGTAAGAGTGGGTGTGGTTGAGGGTCTGTCAGCAGCTGACCATTTCTACAAACCAGGAATAGATCATCTCATCCTGTGTCCCTATAGGATAAAGGTCTTAACATGTGTGATGATTACTTTTGAATGGAACTATTCCATGGTCCTGTTGTGGCAGGTGTTAGGTTTTCTTTGAGTGCTCCTCTTACTCCACAATCAAAACATTCTATTAGTCTGTCATGAAGTAATTTATGCATCTGGCACTCAGCTCCTTTGCTCTTGTTGCACTGTTTCCCTCATTTCTTACATGGGATATAAATTACAGTCTCTTGTAACCTATACTATGTGCATTTGTGACATTGTTGTCTGCAGTTAGCACAGGTAATTTCAGTTTCCCTGCACTATTTTGTCATGTTCCCAATATAGCAGCAATTTTAGCACTGTGTGGCACCTGATTGCCAGTAATTGAAAGTCTATGTATAGACGTTCATGTTGTATGAGCATTTGACGTATAGATGAGTTCACTTCTTTTATGTCGCTCGTTGTCTCTGTAGAGCTGTACCATGGGAAGCAAGGAGAGGATGTTGATTGGCAGCTGGTATCCACTTCCTATAACACAAACTACACACATATATTAACTGGGTTCTTTATTCACAGGAATAGAAAATTACGTAACTCAAGATAGTCGTTGTGGTATGAGCTCTCTGTAATGGTCCATGTTGGCCTCACTACTGCTGAAGTATGTCTGCTATGTACACTATTCTGGTTACTATGTGCTACCTGATTCTGCGGTAGTGGTGGAGCTAACTGCTACTGCACCTCCCACTGGGCTGTGACTGATGACAGACTGTAACTCACTTGGTGTGACAGACTGTGAAGAGACCGTGTGTGACACACTTGAACTGAGTGGCCCTCTGGTCCACAGCGATGATCTAAATACTGGCGGTCGAGAGGGTGTTGGTGGCTCATTGCCTGCGAGTCTGTTTTTCGCCTATGTTGATCTTCTTGCAACTTCTTTGCTGTATGGTGTGCTGGTGCCAGCTTATGCCAGCACGACTTCTACATCTGTTTGTTGTGAGCTGTAATTTAGGATTTGTTCTAAATCTTATTTTGACCTCTTGGTAGAAGACATCTCATGTGGTGTCTTTGTTTAAGTTACGCTGGTGCAAACTGTAAAGGAAATCACTGTCTCATAGTGTGTCTGGGACATGGTACACCACTAATAGAAGTTTACATTTCCTTGTTTCCTTAAGCTTTACGTGTTTTTGTCATTTCTATCAATTTTTTGCAGTCCTCTTGTGCTGCTGTTTCAAATATAACTGCCGAGGCAGTTATCCTAATTGTCTTTATCTGCAATTTTTTGCTTCCTTGGATCAATGCTTTGTGTGGTTGACTGTCTCAAAACCTTTGGATTCTGGTTTGTTGTCGATTTTATGAATAGTCGGTGGCCTGTTTTGCTTTAGCTTGTTCAGCGTTAATGTTCTCTTTTGCTTTGGGTTTTACAGTGAAACATGCTACATCGGTAGTTGGAAATTGAACCTGTTCTGTTCTGGAATTTTCTGCCTCTTTTCTAAGCTTTTCTGTCTCAGATTTTAGTTTTTCATTTTTGACCTTAAGCAGGAATTTGTTCTAGTTTTAGTGCCTTTGTTTGGGCTGTTAGCTAGTGATTTTCATTGTTGAGGATATCAGTTTGTCTTTATAGTTTTGCTTGATGCAATGAACCAATCAATTCAAAGTCATGTCAAGAAATTGTAATAACATGTTCTTCAGCTTGTTGTCTGAGTATAGTTTACTCCTTCCTTAATACTCATATTTGTTCCTCCAAAGGTGTCTGTGTTATTGCACCATTCAGTTGGCGTTGTTTGAAGGCTGGCAGCAGACAGTGAGAGAGAGATTTTCCTTGTTCTGAGTTCAGTGATAATGTAATTCATTAATGTGTCAATTATTGTTAGTTTGTCTTCATCAAGAGATAATTGTTGGTGTACTGGCAGTGCTGGACGTGCTGCTTGATCTTTGTTTCATGTAGACAGCAGCTGCCATTGTGTATAAGTTTCCATACAATGCTCAAGTTTCTGCATGTGGAACATCACGCAAACCTAAAGTTCATCATAACAACAGAATAAAGTCCCTAACCAACGTGACAATTAGATACCAGGTACTCTAAGTGTGGCTTTGTTACCTTAGTAAAGTTTGTCTATTGGATCAGATGTTCAGGCACCTCCAATTATTCTTATATGGTGTTCAGTGTATACAGCTTGGTCTTTGTTACTGTCCAAGAGGAGTGAGACAGTGTTGTGCACTGATGTCTTGTGTTGCATGTGGCAGTTACCGATTGCACAACTGGAGCAACTGAATCACATTTTCCAGCAGGGCCTTGACTACCTCTCACCACGCCCTGAAATGAAGAATATACTATCCACTATCCATCCCACTCAACCCACAGTGGTATTCCACTGCCCACTAAGCCTATGCAGTATCCTTGTCCATCTCTACTTGACCCTTTCCCACCCCTGCAGTTCCGCACTGCAGTTCCTTCTCTAAATCCTCGCACAAACGAAAAAATGGCTGACATCGAAATAAGTGTCCAAGGAATAGAAAAGCAACTGGAATCACTCAATAGAGGAAAGTCCACTGGACCTGACGGGATACCAATTCGATTCTACACAGAGTACGCGAAAGAACTTGCCCCCCTTCTAACAGCCGTGTACCGCAAGTCTCTAGAGGAACGGAGGGTTCCAAATGATTGGAAAAGAGCACAGATAGTCCCAGTCTTCAAGAAGGGTCGTCGAGCAGATGCGCAAAACTATAGACCTATATCTCTTACGTCGATCTCTTGTAGAATTTTAGAACATGTTTTTTGCTCGCGTATCATGTCATTTCTGGAAACCCAGAATCTACTATGTAGGAATCAACATGGATTCCGGAAACAGCGATCGTGTGAGACCCAACTCGCCTTATTTGTTCATGAGACCCAGAAAATATTAGATACAGGCTCCCAGGTAGATGCTATTTTTCTTGACTTCCGGAAGGCGTTCGATACAGTTCCGCACTATCGCCTGATAAACAAAGTAAGAGCCTACGGAATATCAGACCAGCTGTGTGGCTGGATTGAAGAGTTTCTAGCAAACAGAACACAGCATGTTGTTATCAATGGAGAGACGTCTACAGACGTTAAAGTAACCTCTGGCGTGCCACAGGGGAGTGTTATGGGACCATTGCTTTTCACAATATATATAAATGACCTAGTAGATAGTGTCGGAAGTTCCATGCGGCTTTTCGCGGATGATGCTGTAGTATACAGAGAAGTTGCTGCATTAGAAAATTGTAGCGAAATACAGGAAGATCTGCAGCGGATAGGCACTTGGTGCAGGGAGTGGCAACTGACCCTTAACATAGACAAATGTAATGTATTGCGAATACATAGAAAGAAGGATCCTTTATTGTATGATTATATGATAGCGGAACAAACACTGGTAGCAGTTACTTCTGTAAAATATCTGGGAGTATGCGTACGGAACGATTTGAAGTGGAATGATCATATAAAACTAATTGTTGGTAAGGCGGGTACCAGGTTGAGATTCATTGGGAGAGTCCTTAGAAAATGTAGTCCATCAACAAAGGAGGTGGGTTACAAAACACTCGTTCGACCTACACTTGAGTATTGCTCATCAGTGTGGGATCCGTACCAGATCGGGTTGACGGAGGAGATAGAGAAGATCCAAAGAAGAGCGGCACGTTTCGTCACTGGGTTATTTGGTAACCGTGATAGCGTTACGGAGATGTTTAATAAACTCAAGTGGCAGACTCTGCAAGAGAGGCGCTCTGCATCGCGGTGTAGCTTGCTCGCCAGGTTTCGAGAGGGTGCGTTTCTGGATGAGGTATCGAATATATTGCTTCCCCCTACTTATACTTCCCGAGGAGATCACGAATGTAAAATTAGAGAGATTAGAGCGCGCACGGAGGCTTTCAGACAGTCGTTCTTCCCGCGAACCATACGCGACTGGAACAGGAAAGGGAGGTAATGACAGTGGCACGTAAAGTGCCCTCCGCCACACACCGTTGGGTGGCTTGCGGAGTATCAATGTAGATGTAGATGTAGATCCCTGCAACAGATCTAGATGCAAGATCTGTTCCAAACATCCTATCATTGTCTACTCCATTCTAGTCACAAACACCTCTTATCCCATAAAAGGCAGGGGCACCTGTGAAAGCAGCAACCACTACTTTCTACATGGGCATGACAACTAACAAGCTGCCTATCCACATGAATGAGACAGACACAATTTGCTTCACTTCAATGACTGCTTCACAGCCTGGCCACACTGCAACATCCTCAGTACAGCCTGGATCTTTCACTGTGTGATTTTCACATCTTTGGTGACCTGAAGACAGACATGGGTGGACATCAGTTTCAGTCAGACAAGTAAGCACAAGAGTGAGTGTGGTTGTGAATCTGTCAGTGGTTGACCATATTCTATGAGACAGGAATTGATCATCTAATCTACCAATGGGACAACTGTCTTAACGAAATAATGCAACTATTCCCAGGTCCCATTGTGGTGGCTGTTCAGACTGACATCTCTGCCCAAACTCTTTGCCTTTACTATGTCTGCTTGTGTCTGTATATGTGCGGATGGGTGTGTGTGTGTGTGTGTGTGTGTGTGTGTGTGTGTGTGTGTGTGTGTGTGTGTGTGTGTGTGTGTGTGTGGGTGTGTGCGCGCGAGTGTATACCTGTCCTTTTCTCCCCCTAAGGTAAGTCTTTCTGCTCCCGGAATTGGAATGACTCCTTACCCTCTCCCTTAAAACCCACATCCTTTCGTCTCTCCTTCTCCTTCCCTCTTTCCTGATGAAGCAACCTTAGGCTGCGAAAGCTCGAATTTTGTGTTTGTTTGTGTGTCTATCAACATACCAACGCTTTAGTTTGGTAAGTTACATCAGAGCATTGTTTACCAACCTAAGTTCACCACAGGATCAACATAGCTCAGCTTAAACCAACACTTTTTTGACTTTTTTCACACCAGAACTCCAGTTGCTTTCTAGTTCACCTTTATCTCTTCCCATATATTTTTATTTTCATTTTAACCTTATGTTATAATTTCCACCTTCTAAATACCGTGTCACCCTCACAACATCCCCACAACGGCCCCATCAAGTTTTATTTACATTCCCTCTGCAAACATTCCTTCGCTCTAGCTAGATTACGCTACCATATTTTACTTACTCAAGCTTGCCTGACATTTGGCATTACCCCCAAAGGCCTCACACTTAAAGTTCCCATCTCTGACTGTAACCCTTCTTTCCATCAGTCCCTATATCAGTTCCAAACTGAACAATCCATAGCCCTCACCCACCTAATACTTCACCTACACATCAATTCAGCCAACGAACACACCCGTCAACTCCTATCCCTAATCAAAGTCCTCAATCTTCCCTCTCCCACATCCACACCGGCTGATCAGAGCATCCTCCTACAGGCCAACTGCAAATTAGAACAGCATGTCACCTTCCACCTCAAAAAACTATCCCACCTCCGGAAAGGCAACTCACTCACCCTCCACAACATTTCCAACAAACCTCAACCTCCTCTAATTGCACACAGACCCAGTCTCTCCCATCTACTCAATCTCCCACTTCCAGCTCCACTCCCCCCAAAACCTCAAAATTCTAATCAACACAATCTGGAACCACAACACCCTAATTCATTAGTTAACCTTGCCTCCAAACCTCTCTCCCAATCCGAAACCTCTTTCCTATCCAAAGGCCTCACCTTCAGCCCTACTCCCAGATTCAACCAAACAGCCCTCGTCAAAGATTTACTGTGCTACACTCATAGTCTCTGCTGGAAATATCACTTTGCCATGGAGAAAAATAATCCTAATCCTACTCCTAATGATCCAACTCCCCAAGGCACTATCCAAATTGAACCCTGCCTGGAACAGTTCTGTCCTCCGTCACAGCAGGACCCACCTCCTCTTCCTCAAAATCACCCTCTCCAAACCTTTCAGGAATTTCTCACTTCCAGCCTTGCCTCTCAGTCTTTCTTAAAAAACCTTAATCCTACTCCCAACATCACCACAGCTGAAGCCCAGGCTATCCGTGATCTGGAGGCTGACCGATCCATCATCATTCTTCTGGCTGACAAGGGTTCCACGACCGTGGTACTTGATCATCGGGAGTGTGTGGCTGAGGGGCTGCGTCAGCTTTCAGACAACACTACATACAAAGTTTGCCAAGGTAATCCCATTCCTGATGTCCAGGCAGAGCTTCAAGGAATCCTCAGAACCTTACGTCCCCTACAAAACATTACACCTGACTCCATCAACCTCCTGACCCCACCAACACCCCGCGCTACTATCTTCTACCTACTTCCTAAAATTCACAAACCCAAACATCCCGACCACCCCATTGTAGCTGGTTACGAAGTCCCCACAGAACGTATCTCTGCCTACTTAGATCAACACCTTCAACCCATTATATGCAGTCTCCCATCCTTCATCAAAGACACCAACCACTTTCTTGAATGCCTGGAATCCTTACCCAATCTGTTACCTCCGGAAACCATCCTTGTAAACATTGATGCCACTTCCTTATACACAAATATCCTGCATGTCCAGGGCCTCACTGCGATGGAGCACTTCCTTTCACGCCGATCACCTGCTACCCTACCTAAAGCCTCTCTCCTCATTACCTTAGCCAGCTTCATCCTAACCCACAACTTCTTCACTTTTGAAGGCCAGACATACCAACAATTAAAGGGAACAGCCATGGGTACAAGGATGGCCCCCTCGTACACCAACCTATTTATGGGTCGCTTAGAGGAAGCCTTCTTGGTTACCCAGGCTTGCCAACCCAAAGTTTGGTACAGATTTATTGATCACATCTTCATGATCTGGACTCACAGTGAAGAAGAACTCCAGAATTTCCTCTCCAACCTCAACTCCTTTGGTTCCATCAGATTCACTTGGTCCTACTCCAAATCCCATGCCACTTTCCTCGACGTTGACCTCCATCTAATGGCCAGCTTCACACATCCGTCCACATCAAACTCACTAACAAGCAACAGTACCTCCATTATGACAGCTGCCACCCATTCCATATCAAATGGTCCCTTCCTACAGCTTAGGTCTTCGTGGCAAACGAATCTGCTCCAGTCCTGAATCTCTGAACCATTACACCAATAACCTGAAAACAGCTTTCACATGGCGCAACTACCCTCCCAACCTGGTACAGAAGCAAATAGCTAGAGCCACTTCCTCATCCCCTCAAACCCAGAACCTCTCACAGAAGAACCCCAAAAGTGCCTCACTTGTGACAGGATACTTTCCGGGACTCAATCAGACTCTGAATGTGGCTCTCCAGCAAGGATACAACTTCCTCAAATCCTGCCTTGAAATGAGATCCATCCTTCATGAAATCCTCCCTACTCCACCAAGAGTGTCTTTCCGCCATCCACCTAACCTTTGTAACCTCTTGGTTCATCCCTACGAAATTCCCAAATCACCTTCCCTACCCTCTGGCTCCTACCCTTGTAACTGTCCCCGGTTTAAAACCTGTCCCACGCACCCTCCCACCACCACCTGCTCCAGTCCTGTAACCCTGAAGGTGTACACGATCAAAGGCAGAGCCATGTGTGAAAGCACCCAGGTGATTTACCAACTGACATGCCTACACTGTGAAGCCTTCTATGTGGGAATGACCAGCAACAAACTGTCCATTTGCATGAACAGACACAGGCAGACAGTGTTTGTTGGTAATGAGGATCATCCTGTGGCTAAACATGCCTTGGTGCACGGCCAGCACATCTTGACACAGTGTTACACCGTCTGGGTTATCTGGATACTTCCCATTGACACCAACATATCACAACTCCAGAGATGGGAACTTACCCTTCAATATATTCTCTCTCTCCCGTTACCCACCAGGCCTCAACCTCCGCTAATTTCAAGTTGCCGCCCCTCATACCTCACCTGTCATTCAACAACATCTTTGCCTCTGTACTTCCGCCTCGACTGACATCTCTCCCCAACCTCTTTGCATTATATTAATATAATTAATTTGAACCCAACAATTACGTTTGTTATTGTCACTGTTGCATTTCGAAATCTTTCCTGTCGTCTTATTTTCTCTTTGTGTGGTCTTTAAATATGTCTGCCTGTGTCTGTGTGGATGGATGTGTGTGTGTGCGAGTGTATACCTGTCCTTTCCCTCCCCTAAGGTAAGTCTTTCCGCTCCCGGGATTGGAACGACTCCTTACCCTCTCCCTTAAAACCCACATCCTTTCGTCTTTCCCTCTCCTTCCCTCTTTCCTGATGAAGCAACCATGGGTTGCAAAAGCTTGAATATTTGTGTGTGTGTTTTTTTATTTTATTGTGTCCATCAACATACCAGCACTTTCTCATTTGGTAAGTTAAAGCATCTTTGTTTTTTATATATATTTTTCCCACATGGAATGTTTCCCTCTATTATATATATAGGTTGGTCCACTGATAGTGACCGGGCCAAATATCTCATGAAATAAGCATCAAACAAAAAAACTACAAAGACTGAAACTCGTCTAGCTTGAAAGGGGAAACCAGACGGCGCTATGGTTGGCCCGCTAAATGGTGCTGCCATAGGTGAAACGGATGTCAACTGCATTTTTTAAAATAGGGACCCCATTTTTTTATTACATATTCGTGTAGTAAGTAAAGAAATATGAATGTTTTAGTTGGACCATTTTCTTCACTTTGTGATAGATGGTGCTGTAATAGTCACAAATGTATAAGTACGTGGTATCACATAACGTTCTGCCAGTGCGGACCGTATTTGCTTCGTGATACATTACCCATGGTAAAATGGACCATTTACCAACTGCGGAAAAGGTCGATATTGTGTTGACGTATGGCTATTGTGATCAAAATGCCCAACAGGTGTGTGCTATGTATGCTGCTCGGTATCCTGGACGACTTCATCGAAGTGTCCGGCCCGTTCACTGAATAGTTACGTTGTTTAAGGAAACAGGAAGTGTTCAGCCACATGTGAAATGTCAACCATGACCTGCAACAAATGATGATGCCCAAGTAGGTGTTTTAGCTGCTGTCGCGGTTAATCCACACATCAGTAGCAGACAAATTGCGCGAAAATCGGGAATCTCAAAAACGTCGGTGTTGAAAATGCTACAACATCGATTGCACCTGTACCATATTTATATGCACCAGGAATTGCATGGCGACAATTTTGAACATCATGTACAGTTCTGCCACTGGACACAAGAGAAATTATGGGACGATGACAGATATTTTGCATGCATTCTATTTAGTGACAAAGTGACATTCGCCAACAGCGGTAACGTAAACCAGCCTAATATGCACTATTGGGCAATGGAAAATCCACGATGGTTGCGACAAGTGGAACATCAGCAACCTTGGCGGTTTAATGTATGGTACAGCATTATGGGAGGAAGGATAATTGGTCCCCATTTTATTGATGGCATTCTAAATGGTGCAATGTATGCTGATTTCCTACGTAATGTTCTACTGATGTTACTACAAGTTGTTTCACTGCATGACAGAATGGCGATGTACTTCCATGATGGATGTCTGGCACATAGCTCGCATGTGGTTGAAGCGGTATTGAATAGCATATTTCATGACAGGTGGATTGGTCGTCGAAGCACTATACCATGGCCCGCACGTTCACCGGATCGGACGTCCCAGGATTTCTTTCTGTGGGGAAAGTTGAAGGATATTTGCTATCGTGATTCACTGACATTGCCCGACAACATGCATAAGTGCATTGTCAATGCATGTGCAAACATTACGGAAGGTGAACCACTCCCTGTTGAGAGGAATTGCCAAATGCATTGATTTTGAGGGACATCATGTTGAGCATTTATTGCATTAATGTGGTATTTACAAGTAATCGCGCTGTAACAGCATGCATTCTCAGAAATGATAGGTTCACAAAGGTACATGTATCACATTGGAACAGCCGAAATAAAATGTTTAAACGTACCTACGTTCCATATTTTAATTTAAAAAACCTACCTGTTACCAACTGTTCATCTAAAATTGTAAGCCATGTTTGTGACAATTACAGCGCCATCTATCACAAAGCCAAAAAAGTGGTCCAACTAAAACATTCATATTTCTTTACATACTACATGAATATGTAATAAAAAATGGGGGTTCCTATTAAAAAAAAACGCAGTAGACATCCATTTGACCTACGGCAGCACCATCTAGTGGGCCAACCATAGCGCCATCTGGTTTCCCCCTTCAAGCTAGACAAGCTTCGTTCTTTGTAGTTTTTTCGTTTGACGCTTTTTTCGTGTGATATTTGGCTCGGTCATGATCAATGGACCACCCTGTATATATATTTATGACCGCTACCACCAGCGACTCTGAGCGGAACGTGAGTATTATGTGAATAGCAGTCTGAAGTGGGATTGGGAAGTGGGAGTGATAGCAGGGTACAGGTGTGGGGGGAAGAGAAGATAGTTGTCTGGCGGAATATGCAGGTACTAGAGACTTTCAGGTGCAGCATTGGGAGTTGAGGTGTGGGGGGGAAACTGGAAGCAGAAAAGGAGAGGAGCAGGGAAGGGGAAAGGATGGGTAGGTACACTGGCAGAAGGTGGCACACATGCTCCCAACCCTCCAACCACCCACAAGACCTGGCTGCAAAAAAGTGCCCCTCAGTCACCCAGTATCTCCCTGGACTGGAACAAATAGACCACATCCTATGTCAGGGCTTTGATTATCTATCATCATGCCATCAAATGAGGGACATTCTACCCAAGATCCTTTCCACCTCTCCATATAACGTCCATAACATCGTAATCCATCCCTAGGCCTATCCCAATCCCAAACCCTTACCACAGCGATCATATCCCTGAGGAAGGTGCAGGTGCAAGACCTGCCCAATCCATCCACCCAGCACTTCCTAATCTAGTCCAGTCACAGGCTTATCCTACCCCATCAACGGTCAGGCCACATGTGAAACCAACCATCTCTTACACCAATTCTTCTGCAATCATTGCACAGCTATTTATATTGGTAATGATTATCAATCAGCTGTCCACCAGGATGAGTGGCCTCTGCTATACTATGGCCAGCAAAGTAGACGATCCTGTGGTACAACATGCAGCTGACCTTAACAAGCTTGATTCCAATGGCTGCTTCACAGCTTGGGTCATCTCAATCCTCCCTTCCACCGCTTGCTTTTCTGAACTGCACAGATGAGAGTTAACCTTACAACACATTCTCCACACCCAAAATTATCTGACCCTCAATCTACAATAACCTGTTGTCCGTATAGCTTCCACCCAACAGCTTCCACCCCCTCATTCTATCACCTCCTCCCTTTTCACAATCCTCCACCCTCTTTGTGTGCTGCTGTCTGCAAATGTACCTGCCCACCCTTTCCCCTTCCCTTCTCCTTTCCTTTTCTGCTCCCTGTTTTTTCCCCCAACACCCCACCACCCGATGCTGCACCTGGCAGTCTCTAGTCCCTGCATGTCTCAGAAGGCAGCTGTCTTCTCTCACCCTATCCGTTCCCTACTATCCCTCCCTCTTCCTCTTCTCCACCTGACTCCAGATTGCTATTCACATGACAGTTGCATTCCTGTCAGAATTGAAGATGGTGGTGGTCGTGTGTGTGTGTGTGTGTGTGTGTGTGTGTGTGTGTGTGTGTGTGTGTGTGTGTGAGGTGTGCTTGCATGTGTGAATGCATGGGCATTTGCTATGCTGGAGAAGGCTTTGGCCAAAAGTTATAATGTGTAACAGTCTTTTTGTTGTGCCTGTCTGCAACTCAACAGGTCATCTTCATAGCGAGAAGCAATCTATCCTTTTCCTAATGTTGCAAAAATATTCAATCAGATTTTGATACAATTTCAAATTAGTGCAGAGATAAGCAACTTGCTTTACATGCACAGAAACATGCAGTTCACAAAATGAAAAAATGCAGAACACTATGGCTACAATATTAATGGGTCTCAATTAGAACCAGTCAACAGATACAAATAACTGGCTATAAATAATGTGTACAGATATGAAAAGAAATGATCAAATACACTCATTTGTAGGCAAGCAGGTGGCTGACTTTGGTTCAATGGCAGGAAACTAGGAAGAAAACCCAGTCAGCCTAGATACAAGACTGCTTAAAAATCACTTGAGTAGCCCCTTTTAGAATACTGCTCAAGTGTGTGGGACACATAACAAGTAGGACTAAAAGGGATATTGAACATATGCAAAGTAAGGGTAGCAAAAATGGTTACATGTTTGTTTTACTAAAGGGGGAGTGTCACAAAAGTGTTGAAACAGCTGAGTTGGTACACTCTAGAAGACAGATGAAAATCATTCCATGAATGTCTACTTACAACATTTCAAGTATCATATTAAGTGAATAATCTAGATATATTCTTCAGCTTCCAACTTAACAGTCACACACAAATCTTGAAGAGACAATTAGAAAAATTACAGCATACACAGAGGCATTTATGCATTGGTTTCTCCCTCACTTCATAGGTGATAGGAATGGGAAGGAACCCTGACATGTGGTATCATGCTGAGAACACTCTGCTATGTCTTTCACAATGGTTTGTTGAGTATGTACGTAGATGTGGAATTACCATAAGGCTTGTAAAATCCTACAATTTATTATAAAAATATGCAAAACACATGTACTTAAAAAAAAAGGAAGAAAGAAACAACAAAACAGTTATACAATGGATATCACACTGAAATCATTGCTCATTTTTCTGACAGACACAGCAGACTCTGCATCTGCTAATTAACAACTAATTTGAAGTGGTAAAATTGCATCTTCACTTATCTGTCTAAGCATTTTAAAGTTTCTATTGAGTGTACATATTATTTAACGAAACATTCTTTACACAATTACATAATTCATTGCAATTAATGGAATACCAAATAACAAATTTAACTGCAGGAAACTCTTACATGGACCAGAAAAAAAGAGGAAATAAAATATGCTGCGAATGGGTTTTGGAAATGGTTGACTGTGTTGCCTTGTACAAAAATATTAATGAGAAGGTCAGTTCCTGTCATCTTAAATTTGTCTGTTTATCTGTTTTCAGAAGTACATCTCTGACTGCTGTGATGACTGTTGGGTGGCAAAATGCATTTAGACACTCTTCTAACAGTGTTCTTTGACAATTCTTCTCAGAGTCCGATTTATCAAAAGGTACGTTTTTACATTTATCAAGCAACAACTGCTGAAAATCTGCTACTGGGCAAGTAGGTACAATATTCAAAGCCGTTTTACTTATGGTGGAGTATATTTTACTTTTGTCTTCTTTTTCTTCTTTGCTTGCTGTAGTGCTCACTAACTTATCAGCAGTAGTGTGTGTGTCAGATGTGGTCACACCTTCAGAGGTTTTATTCTGTGTGTGCCTCTCCAAGCTTATCAGCACTAGCTGAAGAGTATCTTCAAGTGGAGAGACTGGCAAGTCAACCTATAAAAAGAGAAACCACAGAGCAGTCAGCTTCACAGTTCATTTACAGACTGCCACACAGAAATTAAATGTAAAAGTCAACATCTGATAGATTCAGGCTGAACCTGGGTCAGTGAAAATGAGATAGATTTGTGAGTAATTACAAACTTGCCACTAGTACCTGCAGTTCAAATTTTTCACATTATGTTTTTTCAAGAAATTGAAGAATGTAGCAACTTCTGGGTACTGGAGTGACTTTTTTAAAAAAAATTATGCAACAATATTTAACTTGAGGAATAAAATTTAGTTACTTATGGTACATCGTGCAATCTCAAAAAATATATAAAATGAATCTGAACACTCACTTTTGAAGTAGTACAAGAGGAAAAGCACTGTAATATTTTCCAGTAAGCAACTCCACAGCATATGAATCGAGAATGGAGAATCCGTCAAGCATTGAAAAAATGAATACCAATGCCTATAGACACAGTGTAAGCAGTTCCCACAGGGAAGCATTGTTATTTGTTGTTAGACAAGGTGCATTAGGTGTATTTTCTAATGGCTTATATTGTAAGGTTGGGTGTGCAATTATTGGTAGATTGGAATGTTGTGATATATCCGATGAAGTACACTACTGGCCATTAAAATTGCTACACCATGAAGATGATGTGCTACAGATGCAAAATTTAACTGACAGGAAGAAGAAACTGTGATATGCAAATGATTAGCTTTTCAGAGCATTCACACAAGGTTGGCACTGGTGGCAACACCTACAACGTGTTGACATGAGGAAAGTTTCCAACCAATTTCCCATACACAAACAGCAGTTGAGCGGCGTTGCCTGGTGAAACGTTGTTGTGATGCCTCGTGTAAGGAGGAGAAACGCGTACCATCACGTAGCCTATCGCGATTGCGGTTTATCGTATCACGGCATTGCTGCTTGCGTTGGTCGAGATCCAATGATTGTTAGCAGAATATGGAATCGGTGGGTTAAAGAGGGTAATTTGGAACGCCATGCTAGATACCAATGGCATCGTATCACTAGCAGTCAAGATGACAGGCATCTTATCTGCATGGCTGTAACAGATCGTGCAGCCATGTCTCGATCCCTGAGTCAACAGATGGGGACATTTGCAACACAACAACAATCTGCACTACAGTTCGACGACGTTTGCAGTAGCATGGCCTATCAGCTCGGAGACCGTGCCTGCGGTTACCCTTGACGCTTCATCACAGAGAGGAGCGCCTGTGATGGTGTACTCAACAACGAACCTGGGTGCACGAATGGAAAAAAGTCATTTTTTGGGATGAATCCAGGTTCTGTTTACAGCATCATGATGGTTGCATCCGTGTTTGGCGACATCGCAGTGAATGCACATTGGAAGGTGTATTCGTCATCGCCATACTGGCGTATCACCCGGCGTGATGGTATGGGGTGCCATTGGTTACACGTCTAGGTCACCCCTTGTTCGCATTGACGGCACTTTGAACAGCGGACGTTACATTTCAGATGTCTTATGACCCGTGGCTCTACCCTCCATTCGATCCCTGAGAAAACCTACATTTCAGCAGGATAATGCACAACTGCACGTTGCAGGTCCTGTACGGGCCTTTCTGGATACAGAAAATGTTTGACTGCTGCCCTGACCAGCACATTCTCCAGATCTCTCACCAATTGAAAACGTCTGGTCAATGGTGGCCGAGCAACTGGCTCGTCACAATACACCAGTCACTACTCTTGATGAACTGAGGTATCGTACTGAAGCTGCATGGGCAGCTGTACCTGTACACGCCGTCCAAGCTCTGTTTGACTCAATGCCCAGGCGTATCAAGGCCATTATTACGGCCAGAGGTGGTTGTTCTGGGTGCTGATTTTTCAGGATCTATGCACCCAAATTGCATGAAAATGTAATCACATGTCAGTTCTAGTATAATACATTTATCCAATGAATACCCATTTATCATCTGCATTTCTTCTTGGTGTAGCAATTTTAATGGCCAGTAGTGTAATAAGGACAGCAATTAAGTTTTTAGAAGAGCTACACAGGCCTCCTATTACTAATAGTCCAGACCATCACTTTCTTTAAGGTTATGCAGGAACTATCAGTCACCACACAAGGACAGGCAGGAATGTGCGACAGAGATATTCCTAAACATCAACAATGCAATGCTTGGTACATGCAATGGAAAAGCACTTCATACAGAATTTCAAAGATGGAAACCAACACCAAGAGTGCAGACTTTGAGGGTGAAACCAGACAGATTGGAAGGGCTACTACTATGAGAAACAATAATCACTGTAAATGCCACTGATTACATTTCTGAAGGCCTCTTCAGTACTGTTAATTACCACGGAAAAAAAATGTTTCTCCGTGATGAAGGTGGTCTCAGATTCCTTTGTTGTGGTTTCATATGATCAATGTGGAAAGCTGGCAGCAGTGAAAGTGTATGATTAGAAGCTGGATGGAAACAAAGTGCACACATGTGAAGACATGATGGACTTTATAATAGGTCAAGATGAAGACATGGCCAAAATAATAATGATGAGAGATGTAGAGAGACATAACAAAGATATGCCATGGTTAAATTCCCTGCTACTTTCTATGCCCACCATTTAATCACATAACCACATGCAGATACACACAACAAAATGATAGCTTTGGCTAGGCCACAAAGATTTTTTGTACAATGGAAGTTCTAATGGTCAGCCTCAAAGATGAATTAGTGTCACTAAGGTAATTGGAAAACTGAGCAGCAACAGAGCTATGCTGTTGTGATGTGACGTACATTTCATTAATGCAAGCACATCCCTGTGGGAAGAGGATAAACTCTTTCTATAACCATGAGGGTGCTGAAGCACATTAGAGATTGTTAGTTCTTAACATGACTGCCATCATGTGGAGATTTGTTTGACTTTTTCCGGTGTAAAGTCAAGTTCTGGCATGCCAGGCAGGAACATTAGAGCAGAGAGGTCTGTGAAGAAGACGTCAGGAAATGGTATGCTGACCGAGCCCTCTCTAGGATGACGATGCAATGGCTGCACCCTCTACATGAAGAGGACATAAGCACCGCGCCACGTGGCTGTGACCCAGTTCTCTGAGTTCCATAGCAGCGATTTCAAGAATAGCATCAAGACTAGTCAGTTCGCTTCTATTCTGTAGCATTGTCTATACTGAAGAGATTTCTTATTTTGTCTGTCGCCCTTTGCTTGCAACACATCTGTAGTTCACAAAGTTAAGAATTATCATTTCCTTTTGTAATAAACTTCATTAATATGATTTGTTTGAATTGTTGTGTAGCGATCAGAGAAAGCAGGTTTCCTAGGCACCCCATATTCGATGAGTAGGCAAGATACAAGACATAAGAGACCATTATATATAAAAAGAATGACTGTCCACATGCCTGAAGAAATTATGAGTGCAAAATTCCAGGTAAGCATTGTTAACTTGAATAATGCAGAAGTGGAGCTAATGCAAGGTTCAGTCATTGCAACAGCATCTAACATCTACATCTATATTCTGTAAACCACTGTGTAGAACACTGCAGAAGGTACTTCCAGTTGTAGCATTTGTTAGGGTGTTATCTCATACCATTTGCATATAGAGTACATGAAGAATGATTGCTGAAAGACCTTTGTGCACATTGTAATTAAGCTAATCATAGGACTTTCAGGGTTAATTGGTACCTTCATGTGTCTGCCACTTCAGGTTTTTCAACATTTTTGGACATACTCATGTGAGTCATACAACCTTGCCACCCTTCTTTGTACACACTCAAAATCCTCTGTTACAGTTACCAGGTACAGGCCCAACACACTTAAGCACTATTCTTGGATAGTTTGCAGAAGTGTTTTGTAAGCAATATCCTTTGTTGACTAGCTGCTTTTTCTAAGTATTATATGAATGGACCTAAGTCTGCCAGCTTCTTTACCTATGAGTGAATCTGTATAATTGTTTCAATGTGTGTATTCACAATATGTTACATGCTGGTGTTTCTGCAAATTGAGTGTTTTAAATTGTGACTCACTGACATTGTAGCCATTAGATAGCACATTTTTGCATTTTTTTAAGTGCACAATTTACAGTTCTGAACATTTAAAGCTAGTTGTCAATATTTGCACTGGTTTGTTGCCTTCTCAAGATCTGACTGAATACTTGTGCAGCTTGTGTCATATAGCACATCTTAGGTGACAGATATATTGGATGGCAGTTTTGTGGACCATTTCTGCCATCCTTCTTGTAGATGGCCATGAACTGTGCTTTCTTCCAACCAACAAGCATAGTTTTTTGTTCAAGCAATCTAAATTATGGTTAAAAGAAGGGCAAATTCAGTCTTAAATGCTGTATAGAATCTAATTGGGATTCAATCAGACTGCAGTATTGTCCAATTTTGACCATTCCAGATATTCTCAGTGGAATATTCACTAATATATGTATCATTTATCTTTGCAGGGGTGGAAATTTAAAGTGGGACAGTACTTCTGTAACTTTCTGTGTAAAGGAAGATTTGGTAATAGTCTTCAGCATTCCTGTTTTTGCTTTTCAACTCTCACTTTCAGTTTCTGTTTGATCTATGAATGGCTAGATACTAACTTTAGTGCCACTAAAGCGCATAGATGTGACCAGAATTTTGTTGGGGTATTTTGATAAGGTTCTGCTATGGTAATTTAAGAATTCAAGCATTGCCAGTGTATTTCAATTGAAATTTTTCTATCTATAGATCTATGCTTTGCTTTACACTAGTAGTACAGTAACTGCTGTTTCTTTACAGAGACTACATGCCAAAGCCCTCCTCCCATCACATGATGTTCAGCAATATACACATCTGTTCTGTGTACCGTCAACAGTTATGGTTCCTCTAGATGTTCCTTCCCAGAGCTACATGTTGTGTTCCAGTTTGAGATGTGCACCACTGTCTGTATCTAGTTTACTGGACTTTTCAACTATTTTAGTTGCACTTTGTGCTTTGGTAATCATTATTGGTACAACTGCCTCAGGGGTCACTGATACCAGATTTGATGAGGATATCCTTAAAGAGATCCAACTTATTTCCATGATGTGTGGAATTCCAAATTATCTGCTCTGTTAAGTTTTCTGAGAAGCTATTTAGTATTGTTTCACAAGATATCATGCCACACCCTCACCACTTAAAAAACTATAATCATCCCAATTGATTTTAGGATGTTCAAAGTCACCTCCAATGATGAAAGTGTGAAAGGTGAACATAAATAATAGTGAAATGAGGTTTTCTCTGAAGTTTCAAGTCACATCTGGGGTTGAGTCTGGCGTCAATGCAACGATCTAATGATGTGTTTATGCCCACCCTTGATACTGAGTCTCGCAGAAACACTCTCACATGTACCGTCTATTACTACCATGGTGTATTTGAGTTTTGTGTCCACTGTGGCATATACACAACCTCCATTTTCATGAGCCTATCCTTTTTATTGGCCAAAAATGTCAGTGATGTCTATTTCTGAGTTAAGCAATCTTTCTGTACCTAGTAATAAAGTGACCTCCATTGCCTTTTATGTCTGTGTCAATCTCTAACACTTTGTTTTGAATGCTTTGTCATTTGGTCACAAGGATTATATTAGTCTTGCCTGGAGGGAGAGGGGAGGGGGCATTTCTTTGGATCCTGCGCCAACAGTTTCAGTTTAAGACAGCACTCTGAACTCCTTGGTTAGATGGATGGATGCGATACCCTGGGTTATCTCTGGTAAATGTCTCCCCTTGCGCAGAGCCTCCAGATTTATGACACACACAAACAAATACGCAAATGCGTGCATGCACACGGACACATGCACAATAGTTAGCTCTCTCTGTCTGACACAACATCTTTTGATTGCACAGTCTTCAACAGCTTAAGACACTGGCAGATACCATTAGGAGACTCATTTTCTGCTTTTGACACACTACAGAAAAACTGATAGAAAAATAAGCAACACTGACAGTGTTCCTTATACAATATTAGCTGTATTTCCCCAAATGTCACTCACAGTTGATAATATGGTAAGCAGCCATCACTAAATGTGCACTAACACAAAAAGTATTGTGATGTATTAAACCTATACAGCAGCTGGTAGATTTACGCCAACAGTCGTTTAAATTTTTCATTGTTGATGCTTACGCTTTGGCTGTTGTTTGTATGAATATTTCAGTTAAGAAGCCTCCTTCAGTCATTTTAATATATTATTTATTGCATTATGCATTTCAAAGCCTGTGGCTTCATCATCGGCTACGTTTTGGCTGTAGCTACATGTTCATTCTGCCAAAGAATGAGTCAATTAGATGAAGGATAATATTAAAGAAAATCTGCTACCAGCCACTTCTGAAGATGATGATGTTTGGTTTGTGGGACGCTCAACTGTGCGGTCATCAGTGCCCATACAAAATCCCAATTTTTTCACAGTCCAATATAGCCACTGTAATGAATAATGATGATGATCAAATGATGAGGACAACACAAACTCCCAGTCCCCGGGCAAAGAAAATCCCCAACCCAGCCAGGAATTGAACCCGGGACCCCATGATCCAAAGGCAGCAATGCTAGCCACTACACCCCCCAGTCACTTCTGAAGGTAGCTTATTTAAAACATTTCAGACTTATGCCCATACTCCAGTGAATACATTAAGTTTTGTCTTTTATTCATGTGTTAGTGATCACTGTGCACAAGAAAAACAGAGACAGATGTAAAATGATGATGGAAGTAATGTGTAGAGGATGATGGTTGATTTGGAGGTGAAATATAATTTTCTGCTTTGATCAGAGCACCACTACCCATCAACACCTATCCTACCACCAGTGGCCTCCATGTCAATCCTTCATAGCATCCAGACCCTCAATTGCCGACCTTTTCCTGCAGTAATACCCTTCCCAACTCCTTCCCAACATATAACAATATCCAAATCTAAACAGACTCAAAACACTTGTGAGCTTAGCCACCAAAAACTTCAATCCTGCAGAAATTTTAGTCCTATCCAAAGGCCTCACCTTCAGCCCCACACCCAAGTTCAACCGTGCTGGACTCATCAAAGACCTACTCTCCGTCTCCTGATCCCCACAGTGGAAACACTTTTTTAGCTACCAATCCCTCCTACCAAAACCAATCCAATCCCTCCTACCATAGCCAATCCAATCTCAACACTGAATCTTGCCTCTTCCAGTACATACATACAACCAACTGTGACTCTCCTCCTCTACCACCTAACCACTGTCTAGTTACCTTCTAGGAATTCCTTACCTGCAACTACACCTCATAATCATAATCATCATCATCATCATCATCATCCTTCCCCAAGTCCATTACCTCTCAATGGAAGAAAGAAATGCATCCACAACCTCGAGACTGATCCTGCAGACAAGGTTCTGCAAGTCATGATGAATACAGCAACTACCTGACAGAAGGCATCCACCAATTATCTGGCTCTTCCCACCACAGGCCCCTGCCCTAGAGACCCCATCCCAGAAGTCTAGCATTCCAGAATCCTTCCCCCGAACCCACCTCCCTCCTCCCTTGAATGATTGCTCACACACTAACCTTATACATGCTTCCCAAAATCCATACATCCAACAATCATGGATGCCCCATTCTATCTGGTTTCTGTAAGCCCATTGAAAAACTCTCCATTCTTGTTAACCAACACCTCCAGCCTCCCATATTAAACATACGAACTACTACCTTGAGAGACTCTTGACTATCCCCACTGCATTATCACGTGGATTCCTACTAGTCACTGTTGATGCCATCTCCCTCTAAACCAACATTCCCCATGCCCATGGCATTGTTGCTATTGAACACTACCTCTCTCTCAATGTCCTTCCAATCCCAAAATCACTATCTCATTATTCATACACCTAATTGTCTCCTCACACATAACTATTTCTCATTTGAGGAAAAGATACACTTGAAAAGAAGAAGAAGAAGATGAAATAAAAAGAAAAGGAAAGAAAAGAAAAGGTGACACATCATGAAGGATTTCTGGATGGGATGGAACTTGGAGGAAGTGATGTACATCTACAGACTAACAAATGATTATAGTTTCAGAAAAACTGGATAATTTAATCAAGAGGAAGAGCTTCACAAATTGTGGAAGTCAATAACACATTGGTTCACCCCTGATCATCATGCAAGTAATTATTCGGCTTGGCACGGATTGATAGAGTTGTTGAATGTTCTTCTAAGGGATATCGTACCAAATTCTGTCCAGTTGGCATGTTAGATCATAAAAATCCTGAGCTGGGCCCTCAGCCCTCCCCTTAATGCTCCAAACATTCTCAATTGGAGAGAGATCTGGCGAACCTTGCTGGCCAAGGTAGGGTTTGGTACATATAAATACAAGCAGTAGAAGCCCTCACTATGTGTGAGCAGGCATATCTTGCTGAAATGTAAGCTGAGGGTAGCTTGCCATGTAGGACAACGAAATGGTGTGTACAATATTGTTGACACTCGACTGTGCTGTAAGGGTGTCATTGATGACAATCAAAAAGGTCCTACTATGGAATAAAATGGTACCCCAGATTAATGCACCTGGCTGTTGGGCCATATGGTCTGTGACAATCAGGTTGGTATACCATCACTGTCACTGCCCTGGGTGTCTCTAGATGTGTCTTTGGTCTCGAATCTCATTGACTGGAATAGAATTCCCTTCAGTGATGAGTCCCGCTTTGAACTGGACCCCAATGATCAGCCAGATAAAGCCCACCTACCGTACACATGGTGAGAGTTTCTACTGCTTGTCTCCATGCTTGCCAAATGCCACCTTGGCCAAAATGGGCACTGGGTCTCACCACAATTGAGAATGTTTGGAGCATTATGGGTTGTACCCTTCAACCAACTCAGGATTTTGATGATCTAACATGTCAATTGTACAGAGTCTGGCATTATATCCTTCAGGAAGACATCTAACAACTCTATCAATCAATGCCAAGCCTAATAACTGCTTGCATAAGGGCCAGAAGGTGCCCAATGTGTTGCGAAACTCTTTCTCTTGAATAAATCATCCAATGTTTCCGAAACTGTAATCATTTGTTTGTCTGTACGTGTACATCAAGTCTACTGACTTCTATTATTTTTTGGTAATTCCTGATTCCTTCAAGGTGTGTCCTCCTACCCCACCCCTTACAGTGCACGAGCCTGTTCAAAAAATTCTGGAACTTTGCCCACAAAATTTTTCTATGCTTACCTTTTACTTATTGTGCAACGTTTCATTTGAAATACTCTCTTCCACAATTGATACACTGCTCCCAATGCCATTTCCACATTCGGAAGCAGTATTGGTACACCTCTTGCCCTATCTGTGAATTTTCTTTTATCTCATCTATTGTTGCAAATCTTTGTCCTTTTGATGGGGATTTCAACTTTGGGAATAAAAAAAAAGTCCATATGGGCCAGGTCTGGAGAGTATGTAGGATGAGGCAGCACAGTGATTTTGTTAGTCATGCACCAACAGGGAAGAACGTGCAGGTGTGTTATTGTGATGCAAGAGCCATGAATTTTCTCACCACATTTCAGGCTATTTCCTTCTCATATTTTCTCGCAGGCATCACAACACATCCTGATGGTACTACTGATTAACAGTTTGTTCCTGTCGCACAAATTTGTGATGAACTAATCCTTCAAAGTCAGAGTAAACTATGAGCATGGCTTTGACATTTGCCTGACTTGAGCAGCTTTTTTTGGTCTTGGAGAACCTTTCCCGACCCACAGTGAAGACTGAACCACGGTCTCAACATAATAACCGTAGGCCCACATCTCATCACCAGTTATGATTCTCTTAAGGAACATCTTCTTCTCATTTGAGTGATCTAAAAGTTCTTCACAGATTGTGAGGCAAAGGTCTGTCCAGTCTTGACTCATGAGCTGTGGGATGAACTTGACAGCAACACAATGCATTCCAAGATGTTGTATCAGGATTTCACAACATGATCCAATTGAAATGTTACATTCTTCTGCAATCTCTTGGACATTCAGTGTTCCATTGGCATGCACAGTTCTGTTGACGTTCTTGACATGAGCATCATTGGTACACATTGATGGGCCATTTTTAAACTGTGTGTAACATATGTGACACCGAGTATGGCTTTAGCATTCATCACCATCTGTCTCTGTAAGGGTTTTCTTGAGTTTCACACAAAATTCAACTCAATATAGCACTGAACAATAACTAACTGACATACAATAATGAAACTTTCAGCTGTTACATTTTAAACACAGGTGAGTGCAGGGACGCCAATGGCAGAAGTACTTAACCTTCAATAACAAAAACTACCAACAGAAAGAAGGCTCTGCAATGGGTAACACTTTGTGTAGTCTCCTATCGCATATTTCTATAAATCGCTTAGTTAACAAATTTTTAAAGGGTAAAAGCAAACTGACAGAAAAAGTAATTTACTATAAAAGATATGTTGTTGATACTGACCTATGTTCAATGACATCGTAAATGACATAGACTGTCTACCAGCTGAATTCAGCTCTCACCATACAAACACAAACTTTACAGTACAATATTAAGTGAATCAGTCTATAAATTTCCTCGATCTGACAGACAGGAATGAATACAAGCATGATTTTGCCATGTACAGGAAACCAACAGCCACAGACCTTCTACCCCCATCTAATGAGGACCTTACCTTTTCTGCAAATGCACTTATGCTGTTTATAGAATTTTTCTGTTTCTACAAAGCACATTGACTTTTACAAATAATAATGTTTTTTGTAACAAAATTTTCAATTTTTCTGGCCACAATCTTTCCAATTACTCTAGAGAACACTAGTGGAAGTGATACAGGACAGCAATTTGCCTTATCTTCTGTTGAGTCCTTTTTGCAGAAATTAATAGGAGGTATACAGAATTATTACCTTATTTCATTCTTCTCAGTGCTCTCTAAAAGCTGGGCACGCAAGTGGATTTTTGTGACAGGCCAGAACCGCAGGCCATTTCCGTGGACACTGTTGATGAATCTGGTCTGTCATTTTCCAGTATCATGCTGGCCCTACCCGTTGGACCTATTCTCTGAATCACGCCCGGAGGCTGGATCCATTTGTGTGTGCAGTAAATCAGTGAACTTTCTTGATTTTTCAGTAAACTCAGGACTATAGTGCATGCTTAACAGGTCAGAGGTCCAGGCAACAGATTTCAGTACTCGAGACAACATCCAACAGAAAGTATATTGTACAGTGTGAAATATTTAGCAATTATTTTATGGCAGTTACATTTTTGGATTTTGAAACTTGTTTATATCATCAACAGGAAGTTATTATGGATGGTAGCAGGAAGAAAAGTTGCTGTGATTTGTGTGCTATGTACTTGACAGTAAAAAAGCACAGAATAATCAAAAGATGGATTGCCAAAAGGCAATCTTCCAGGCATATGGATCTGACTCAGAAACATGGGCACTCCTCTGAGAATCAGAAGATGTGATATGCTAGGAAAAGGCCATTCTCAACCCTTTCGTAAAGTACAGTAATTCTTAATAACTGCAAAACAATGGTTGTAGCACAGTTATGGGTAACACAACAATGAACTTAGTACAAGCAACTCTTTGTTGACACTCCCCACTCAGAGACGTATCAATGTGATCCTGTGACCTTGGCAGAACTACTAAGGCTTCACCCCCTTCCTGAAAAGCAATTTTTCTGCAATATTTCAATGTTTACTACATACATTTAGGAAATTTTGTAATTTGTAAGGTAGGTTGATTAAAAATGAAGTTTTATTGAAAAAATATTTCTTAAATCAGCTATAGAGATGAAACGATACAGATAGTCATATCATAGGTGCAACCACAATGAAGGACTGTCTGTGAAGATGTCTGTGAAGAGGACAGATTATGCTGTACCTCATGAAAAGGGGCAGCAGCTTTTTCAGTAGTTGCTGGATGACTGACTGACCTGGCCTTGTAGCATCAACCAACATGGCATGCTGGAACTGCGAAAGGCTGAAACCAAGGGGAAACTACTGTTGTGACTTTTTTTTCTCAAAGGTGTTCTGCTGTACTGAACAGTTAAATGAAAATGGTGTCCTCTCAGGTAAAATACTCTAGAGGTAAAGTAGTCTCCCACTTGCATCTCTGGATGGGGACTACTCAGGTGGATGTTGTCATCAGGGAAAACAAAACTGGCATTCTATGGGTCACAGCATGGTATGTTAGGTATCTCAATATGGTAGATAGCTTAGAGAATTTAAAAAGGTAAATGGATAGATGGATGTTAGATGTAGAGGGAGTTAGTGAACTGCAATAGCAGGAAGAATGTGATTTGTGGTCAGGTCAGTATCAGGTTGTCAACACAAAATCAGATGTACATAATGCAGGTTTAGGTCTCATAATGAGTAACATGATAAGAATGCAGGTACACTACTATGAACAGCATAATGAATGCATTATTGTAGCAAAGATAGACACAAAACCAACTGCCACCACAGAAGTACTACTTTACATGCCTACTAGCTCCACAGATGACGATGAGAGTGATAGAATATATGATGGGGTGAAGGACAGTGTTTAGATAGCTGTGATGAAAAGGAAGACATGGAAAATACTAACATAACATGGACTTGGGGAAAGTAATGGAAAAGGTTGCTGCCTGACAGAATATTGCAAAGGATATAACTGAAACATTGCCTATACTTGATTTAAGGATCATGTAAGAAGACAGTATATGTGGACGAGACCTAAGGACACTGAAAGGTTTCAGAGTGATTATGTAATGGTAAGATAGATATTTCATTCCAAGGAGCATATGTGGACACCGACCATAATTTATTGGTTATGAACTGTAGGTTAAAAGAGAAAAATTGCAAAAAGACAGGAAACTAAGGAGATGGGACCTGGATAACTAAAATAACCACAGGTTGTTTAGAGTTTCAAAAGGAGCATTAGACAATGTTTGGCTAAAATAGGGGAAAGGAATACAATAGAAAATGAATGGATTGCTTTCAGGGGTGAAACAGGGACAGCAGCAGAGGATCACATAGGTAAAAAGATGAGACCTATTACAAATCTTTTGTATGTCACATACTAAACTAACATAAACTAACTTATGCTATGAACAAAACACACACACACACACACACACACACACACACACACACACACGAATGCCCAAGGGAGGACTCGAACCTCTGGCGGGAGGGGGCATGCAATTGGTGACATGATGCCTCTAACTGCGTGGCTGTTCCACACAGCAAATTTGCTAGATGCAGATCTTGGTGAAGAACAGTTTTGGCCCAGAGAAATATAGGAACATATGTGGAAATAATGACCCTACATGTCCTAGAAAACATGTTAATGAACGGCAAACTTATGTTTACAGCATGTGCAGATTTAGAGAAAGCTTTTGACAATGAGGACTGGACTACACTCTTTGAATTTTTAATGGCAACAGCGATAAAATACAGGGATTAAAAAGTTATTTATAGCTTCTAGAGAAACCACACTGCAATTATAAGACTCAAAGAAATTACAGGGAAGCAGTCGAGGAGAAAGTGAGACAAAGATATGGCCTATCCCCAACACCATTCAATCTCTAATTGAGCATGCTATGAAGAAAACAAAAGGGAAATTTTGATAGGGAATTACATTTCAGGAAGAAGACATAAGAACTTTGCAATTCACCGATGAAATTGTAATTCTGTCAGTGACTGCTAACAATGTGGGATATTGTCTCAAAAACAGGTAATGAGAAGAATGTCAGAAACTGTAAAACAAGGGTAATGGAATGAAGAGTTGGTAAATTAGATGATGCTGAGGATGTTAGATTGTGAGATTAAATGCTGAACGCAGTGGATGAATTTTGTTAATTGGACCAAAAAAAACCTGATAATGGCCGAAGTACGGAAGAAATAAAATGTAGACTGGCAATAGCCTGAAAAGTTGTTCTGAAAAAGTACAATGTGTGAACATTTAATATAACCCAAAGCGTTAGAAAATCTTTTCTGGAGGTATTTGTCTGGAATGTAGCCTACTATGGCACTGAAATGTGGATGAAAGGCAATTCAAGCAGGAAGAGAACAAAAGATTTTGAAATGATGTGCTGCATAAGAATACTGAAGATCAGATGGGTAGATGGAGCAACAAATAAACCAAAATGGGGCAAAAAGAAATTTAGGCATAACTAGACTAAAAAACATCCTGAAGGTTGGTCGGTTTGGGGAAGGAGACCAGACAGCGTGGTCATCGGTCAAACATCCTGAAGCATCAAGTTTTTATTTGCTCCTAATAAATATTGATACTGCATAATTATTAATTGGAAATAAGAAAGGGCTATAAATAAGGACTGAGAACATATTTTTTTACTAGAAATTAAGTTTTTATTATAAGTTCAGTTTCCATTTCCTTACCTTGAGTGAAGAAAATTCAGTGGATAAGTCACAGAAGTGAAATCCAGCAACTGTGTCATAGTCTGCTGACAAGATAGCTGAATTTGACAGTCTGCTTCACCTATATTCCAGCTCAAGTAATTTTTTTATCGTCTTTAAATTGCTAAAACTGTGTTGAAAAGGTACTGCACTGGAATTTTTATTAATTTCCTAGAAGCTATTTTAATGGTGTACCCCATACTCTAAAGAAACTCTTCAAAGTATGTTCTTTCTACTAGAATTTGATAGTCAATGACAATGACAGCATTGTCATCAGCATCAGAGCAATTCATGTCAACCACTATTTACAATACTAACCGTTCCTCCTCTGCAGTTATGAACTTTGGTTTTTCTTTACAATAACCACTATACCCTTGAAATTTTACCATTTCAAGCATTATTATAGCACTCATCACAAAGAAAATTTCAAACTTCCACCACAATATTAAAATATTATGCTCACACAACCACTATATATGGGACTAAGGATTTATAATACACTAGAATGCATTACACATGGAGCTTGGGTTACGGAAGCAATGGCTGTACAAGCATTTAGCAGATGCAACCTTTCAGTAGATAAGTGCCACTATTTCACAGAAGAATATATGGATGAAAAAGTCACAATTTAAACAAAAATAAATAAATAAATAAATAAATAAATAAATAATATAATAAAATAAAAAAAATAAAAGCATTTTTCTGTACACTTGAAAATGATATTGTAGTACTTGTAGTGGTATAAATGCCTATAAAAAAATTAGAGCTTTTCAAAGTTATTTATTAAAGTCATTACATTTCACTGTAATTTTGACTCACTACTGTACAACAAATAACTATTTTCTGTAATCCTACTAAGGCCTTTGACTGCATAGATAATAAAATTATGCTAAGGAAACTGAAATGGTATGAAACTAAAGGTCTTCTCCTTGCACGGATGAGTCATATCTTAACAAGAGAAAATAGGGGGTCCTAATAGCAAATGGCACAGTAGCATAGCTGACAACCTTGAGGATGGGCTGCCAGAAATAAAATAACAAGTATGGCTGATGGAGGGAACCTCCCCTGGAAAATCTTAAAAATTATAAGCCTGATTTAGGCCTTTAAAAGCTAGATTTCAGACAGTTTCTGGCCCAAAATAAAGAACATTTTCCAGGAATAAAAAAACTGTAAGTAAAACAAATCAGCATTATCATTTGTGTCAGACTTGTCTTCATGAAACTGTTAACAATTGCTGATGGAACAAAAAAAGTTTAATTTCTTGCATTTTTGACAAACAATTTAAAAAATACTTAGCAGCTAACACTTTACACATAGCGTTTTTGAATTCTAAAATGATGGATAACACTACTGAACAATCTTCCACAAAATTACCAGAAATTTCAGAGTCTATAATAATGTATTTATGGCACATTTAAAAAAAAAATTAAAGGAGAGGCAGCCATTATTATAGCAGTGTCAGTATGGAGTGTATTATTAAGTATGGATAAATAGGTGAACTGCACATCTTGAGACATCACGTGGCTAGAACAACTACAACAGCTTACAGAGAACTGCCTTGAACCTTGTGATGTCACTTGGTCCAAAAACAGTTTTATTCTTATCCTTTAAGCTGACACGTGCAGAACAAAAACTTTTCATCATCATTCAGAGTAATTATCTTAGTAAGCTGAAGTGACAGAATCATTTGTAGGCAGGTTTACTATGTACTCATGAAGAAAATCATTACAGCAAAATGTAAACAGCATCTGTCCAGATTTTTTTTTAGAGCATCAAATTGTGAAATTCTATTTCTGCAAATTTTTTTAGTAACTTCTAATTATGATGATGAATGCATAATAATAATTGCACAGAATCTGTAATAGTTGGGAACAATGCAACTGAAAGAGTGGGAAGCATTAACATGTTGACTGCTGTTGGGCCACCAGTGGCCACATCAGAACCATGTGTCTTATGCTGTTTGCCTTGCCCAGCCTGGTAGTGAAACATCCACCGTGAAACATATGGCAGTCTACATGTTAAATATGGCATGCTGCAAGGTTCAGTGCTTGGCTTGCTTCTGTTCTTGGGCTATGTAAATTATTTCCTGGAAATATCGAAGGACTCTTCAAAAACTGTAATGTTTGCTGATGACACAAGTATATTGATAAAAGGTCATACCTGACACACACAGGGGAATAATGGAACAGGTTTACAACTAGTTCATAGCCAACAGCATAACCCTTTATCTTTCAAAAAATTGTATGATGTACTCCCAAAGAAATGAAAATAAGTTACACATACCAGAAATGGAAATTAATGGGTATACACTGTATGAGTCTCCATATGTGAAGTTTCTGATTATCCAGATGAATAATAAACTGAGGTGGCATGATCATGTGGATGAGTGAACTAAAAGGCTCAGTTTGACCTGCACTATACTTAGAAATCTATCTCACTGTATCATCCTGGATAAAAGATTACTGTAACACTTTGCATACACTTGCTTGCAATTAATGACAACAGTGGATGAGTTCACAGATACAATCAATATAAAAATAATTTCCATAATGACTGTGGATCCCTCTCTCGGGCTCAGAAAGGAGTGTTATATTCTGGTGCAAAGATCTATAGTAGGTCATTTGTGAACACCATGCAAGAAACTGAAAATTCCTATCTGAATACTTTGACTCAGGAATTAAAATTCAGCCTAACTCTACCATTTCAACAAAAATAAACAATTTTTGAAAATGTAAGTGGATAGATAAAAGATCTACTCACCAAGTGCTGGCACAAGAAAAGATATAAGGGTTAAGTAAACATGCAATCTTTCAGGGCCAGTAGCATCTTCTTCTGGCAGAAGGATTGAAGGGGGAAGGAAGAAGGATGAAGAAAAATGACTGGCAAGGTTTACGAAATGGGGAGAGTTAAGAAGTCACAAATAACCCTACGTCAGGGGAGACTTATTGGATGGGATGAGAATGAAAGACTGACTGTTGGGAACTACATGGGACACAATTTAAAAAAAAAAGGTGAGAAGTTAAAGGTGGAAGATAGGGCCATAAGAAAGGCAGAGATTATTGACAAGAAATCAGCATGAGAGTTAACCCTATCAGAAAACTAAGTAAATTGTTTGTGGTACATGTAGGGGAGAACAGAAAGATCAGGAAAAAACAGCTAAAAACATTAAAAGGGAGTGAAGAAAGGAACAGTTCCTGACAAGAAATGTAGAGACTGAAGAAAATTAACATTAAGTATGGATGGACGGGTGGCGAGAACCAAGGACATGTTGTAGTGACAGTTCCCATCTACAGAGTTCTGAGAAACTGGTGTCTGGGGGAAGAATCCAGATGGCAAGTGAGGTGAAATACGTATCAAGGTCATCACTGTCATCGCAAGAGGGTATTGCATGTTGCCAGTATACACCTGCTGTTTATGCCCTCTCATCCTAACTGATAACTTGGTGGTAGTCGTACCAATGCAGAAGGCCAAATAGTGTTTACATAACAGATGGAGCACGACATGTGTTGTTTCAAAGGTGGCTCTCCCTTTGATAGTATGCCTTGCCACTTATGGGGCTGATATAGATAGTGGTTGGAGGGTGAATAGGCCAAGTCTTAGAGCGGGAATGATCACGGGGTAGGAGCCTGACGATAGGGAAATGGGCACAGAAGGAGCATTGGGTCTGAGCAGAATATTGCTGAGATTTTTTTTTTGGGGGGGGGGGGGGGGGCACTAAAAAGCTATTCTGTGTGTGGTGGGCAAAATATCAGACACTAATTTCAGGACATTATTTTAAAAAGTAATGGCCTTGTTGAAGTAGATCATTAATACATTCAAGACCAGGATAGTACTGAGTGATGAGAGCTGTACTCCCAAGTTGTTTTTTGGAGAGATAAACAGTACCAGGACTGGATGTGACAGCCCTGGAAATCTCCACTTGTACTAGCCTGGTGGGGTAACTACGTCCAGTGAAGGTTGAGGTGAGAATGGTGGTGTATTGCTGAATAGAGTCTGCATCTGAGCAAATATGTTTGCTTCAACTGTCAATGCTGTACAGGAGGGATCGTTTGAAATGGAAAGGATGACAACAATCAAAACATAGGTACAGTTGCTTCTTGGTAGTTTTGATGAGAATGGAAGTGTGTAGCTGATGTTTGGTGGTGGTGCATGGTGGTGGACAAAATGTCAGACAGAATTTTTGTACTGGATGGATCTTGACTTTTCAAGCACACAGATAGTGGTCTATGGTAAGTTACATAAATGCTTTGTTTTAAGTATTAGATAAAAATAAGAGTGGAATAGTGTGGGACAAGCAACAATGTTATTTTTAAAAGTATCTGTTTGTCTCTACATATACCAAGTAATGTAGAAGCAATAATCATACTTATCACTATGATTAAACTAGCAGAAATCATACTTTGTTGTTAGTATACTGTACACAAGTAGCCAGCTGTGGTCACTCCTGCCTGTTGATGTCTGACTTGATTCATACCACATCACTGAAGGCTCTCTTTTGTGATGCAACTGACAGAACACCATGAGTGAATGGATATAAGTGATACTGCAACAGTGCCTATAAACTAATGTCACATTTTTTGTTCTTTTGTATTTTCTTTTCATCAATTTACTTTTTTTCTATGAAAAAGGGCACTTATGATTCTTTTTCAGCTTGACCTCGGTTCTGTATAACAAATCAGTGATTTGTAAACTGTACTTTTGGAGTCACAGAAATTATGCATTAATTTACATATAGACAGCTCAAGTAACAAACAACGGCCACTCAAAAAAACTGTCTCAAAATCTAGAACACATGCAAAGACAAAGTACACACTGGAAACAACAAAATAAGCAAATAAATATGTTACCATTAAATTGATAAATAAATAAAAATTTACATGTGTTAAAATCTCCTTTGCCAAAAATAACAAACTACGTCATTGCTTATGATACACTGGAGGCCTCACAACTCCTATAACCGAACGCAGTGGAATCTACAAATTAAGCTCTATTGACTGCATTTCATTCTACATTTGAAAAACTCATTAAAACTCCACCGTAGCAAGCCACATGTACAACAGCAGACTTACAATGAGAGACCTAACAACCTCATTGTCCTACACATTGAAAATGACAGGAGAAATTGAGATTTATGAGAAGAAAGGGAAATACGGTTCTGGAAGGTGAAATTCAATGATCAAATACTCAAGGAACAAAGACTTTTGACTACAGCAAAAACTGCAGTATTTATGAATGATGTACCTTCGCTCATGATGCATGCGATTTCAGAGGTCGTGCGTCCATACATTTCACAGACCTGCTTATGGAGGCCACATGGGTCGTCGACCCCTTGGTGTGCTCTGGTGAGTCGCCAAAGAAACATTATTATTTAAGTGACTGCAAACGAGTGCTCAATCTATTCTGCAACCTGTGTATCTTACGTGTTACTCTATAAAGTACTATGTTACATAAATTGTGTTTTTTCTTGTTGCAACAAACTTGGCAGTGAGTGAGGGCTACATCTTCTCAGCGTGTTAGCGTCAGTGCTAAGTCACCTCACAAACATCTCAGTGGAAGAAATACTCCAACATATCACAGCCCAGCAGCAAGTTTTTGCAGGACAAAAGCAGGCTCTCACCAACACTCACAATCAAGTGACATCTGCTTGTTCGCAGCACGTTACTCTTCTGTCAGCGCAAACACCACTGCCATTTCCTGCATATGATTAATCTACTAAAGACTGGGACTCCTACAAGACACAGTTACACCAACATTTTCAGGATTTTTGCATGAGCAATGCAAACCTTTTTAGGGTTTTTTCCTTTCCTGGCTTTTGCTGCATGTGTATCGGTTGTTGTTGTGACAACCTGCACCTTTGCAAGAACTGGGCTGCTTATCATTTGATGAAATGTGCAAGCTTCTCTCAACTTACCATAGTCATTGCGATGTGTAGAATTTCACTGTTGTTAGAAATGACCAAACCAATCTTACAAAGCCAGGGCTGCAGAATAATGTGGGCTCAGCTGTTATCATAAATTTATCACTAGTACCCATCACAAATCCTACACTCAACACACGGTGCCACATATTATTATTTGTCTGGCACCCGATAGGGTAGTCCATGAAGAAGCACTTCAGCATGAGAATCTGATGCTTATGGCTGTGCTCAATATAGCACAGTCCTTTCAAGTGTCACAAGCCGCAGGATATAAGGTTGCTGCATGGGGAGAGGTGTCTGAAGTTCCTCAGTCAACAAGAGTTGACTTGTGTAGCATGCAGCAGCATTAATTACAGCCTTAGCACCAACACAGCATCACAACACCTGCTGCATGCCCCCCTTCTGTCTCGCCCATACTGCTTCATCCAACATGAGGGTACTGCATGCCCTATGCATTGTGATGTTTGCAACAAGTGTCAAATACAAGGCCACATTGCATCAGTGTGTAACTCCTCTTCAAACGTGGCACACACAGTAGTACAGATGGGCGTAAACTGTATCTCTACAATGACTGTCTCCCCAAACACACTGTTTATTGACTTGTGTGTGTTTAATAAACCGCTAAAAATGCAAGTGGACACAGAAGCTGCACTAACTTTAGTAAATGCAGAAACATACATGGACTTGGGCTGCCCTCCCCTTACAGTCTTGACAGAAGTTGGTTAGCTACAATAAACAGCAGATGTTGATCCTAGGTCAGTTCTCTGCTCCTGCCCTTACAAATCTGTTGTTTGCTCTCTCAACCTCCTTGTTGCAGACTGCAGACTTGTTCTGGGTTAGATGCGTTTAACACTTTTGGTTTCTCCATTGCCAGCAGGTAAATTTAATGTCAGATCAAGTTCTGTGTCAGCAACTGGAGTCCCTCTACTCTGAGTTTCCATCTCTGTTTTCCCATGAGCTGGGTTGTGCTACCAGTTTTCAGGCACACCTTACCACGAATGAATCCCCAGATCCTCATTTTTTTGGGTGCGACAGGTGCTTGTCACGCTACACGACTCTGTCAAGACTGAATTAGACCATTTGACATCGCCCAGTGTCATTCGCCTTTTCTTCCCGCAAAGCCTGATTAATGCACAGTCTGTGATAGACACATACCCTTTGCCTCACCCTGACAACTTGCTCTCAAAATTGTGAGGTGGCCACCACTTTTTCGAGATTGATTTGTCAGAAGCATACCTCCAGCTCACCTTGGATGAGGTCACGAGGTGCCTTCTTGTTGTCAATACACCTTTCAGCCTATACCAATATCAATGCTAGCCTTTTGGCATCGCTAGTGGGTCCACTATTTTTCAGCATTATTTACAACTGCCAGCCTATTTTCTGTTTTTCAGTCTACAGGTCTCAAGTGCAATGTTGCCAAATCTCAATTTTTTCAGCTGTCGATTGAGCACTTAGGGTTTGATATTTCGGGTCAAGCTGTTGCATCACCATGTTGACGCAACTGCAGCTTTTCGGCAGCCAACCTCTATTAAGGAACTGCAGGTGTTTCTAGATAAAGTTTCATACTACCATAAGTTTTTACTGGATGCATCTGCTGCTGCTCAACCACTGCATGTGCTTTTGCTTAAAAATGTGCCTTTTTTCTGGTCTCCAGCTTGTGACTGAGCATTCACTTTCTTAAATCTAAGCTTCAATCTGCCCAATGTCAGGCCACTTGTGTTGGGCACATATTCCTCTCAGCACGGGCTTGGTGCAGTGTTCACACACAAACACATGGATGGGTCAGAACAAACCATTGCTTACACTTACAAGACTAATTCCTGCTCAGCAGCCATACTCTCAGATTGAAAAGGAGGCATTAGCTATGGTGTTCATCCTCAATTACTTTCATGGCTTCTTGTATGGTTCAAAGTTCCAAGCAGTTGGTTGGTCTTTCTAACCCTTTGGCTTCCATGATGGACAAGGCAGCACATCAATCACAGTGGTGGGCTCGCTTCCTCTCCTATTACCAGCCAACGGTGCAACACACAAACGCCGATGCCTTACCTCGCCTTCTGATTGGGCCTGATCCTGTGTTTGATGAGGACGAATTGTTTCTTTCTATTTAGATACTGAGAACCAGAATGTGGTTGATGGTTTTCCTATCACTAGAGCCACAGTAGGATTGGCTGTCACCATGCATCCTGTACTTGGTTTGGTCCTCTTTTGTGCAGCACGGGTGGCTGGAAAACCCCTGGGCAGTGCCTTGGATCCCTTGCATAATTACTTCTCCCTCCAGTAGCGCCTTTCCATGTCTGTCGGGATTCTTTCATTAGCTATGGAAGACGCTGCTCCTCAGGTTGTGATTCCTGCTTCCTTATGCTGTAATGTACTGCAGCTTCTGCATGTCAATCATTTCTGTACCAGGTATTTTTCTGTGATTAGTGTTTTTATATATATGTATGTGGTTTTCCCACTCCTAGAATGGAGTGATGATGTAACTTCATTCATGACGCAAACGATTTCAGAGATTGTGTATAAGTTCATAGGCCTGTTTACAGAAGCTTTTTTTGTGGGGTTTTAGGGCACAAAACATCTAATGTCATAAGAGCCCAGTAAAGAACCAGAGAATGCGGGAATCACGAGGGGAAAAAACCGTTGCGAGGTCCAATAAAAAAAAAAAAAAAAACATCAAGACATTTCATTACAGAAGACGTTGACAAGAAACCGGAGTCACCAGGTAAAAATCAAATCTCTTTTGCCATATTACTGCTTTTTAAAAAACTTAAAATGTGATCCACAGCTCGCACGTCATCTGTTAAAATGTCCGGCAAAGCGGGCGGCAGTCTGGCCCTGAAATGTAAGTGGCTAAAATAGTGGCAGAGATTCAGGAAATGTCTGACTGTTAATGGTTGGCTACTGAAAGGACAGCTGGGTGCAGGGTTACCACTCAACAAGTGGTGGTGACTAAAGCGGCAGTGCCCTATTCGCACCCGAGCTAACATTACTTCCTCACAGCGAGACGGACGGGAGGAAGTCAACCAGGCTGTTGGAAGAGGTTTCACTTCTCTGAGTTTGTTCCCATGAAGGGAGCACCAATGGTCATGCCAAAGTGATGTGACATGCTGATAGAGAAAAGTTAAAATATCTTGTGAGGGAACAGAGTAAGAGGCGGGCTGACCGAGATGGACGGCAGCCTTGGCTGCAGCATTAGCAGCGTCATTCCCAGGTAAACCAACATGGCCAGGAACCCACATGAACATCACTTGGGCTCCCCCATCCAGGAACAAATGGAGACTGCATCAAATGGGCTAGTACGGAAGGCACCAGTGGCGAGATGGATACCCAAATGGTGTATTGTATTTAGACGGCGTAAGATAGAAGGCCATGCAGAGGAGTACACAATGCATCCATAATCCAACTTGGAGTGGACAAGAGGCAGAGGAAGAGACTCCGGTTAGCTTCCCAAGAGGTACCACTCAATACACAAAGGACATTGAAGGACCGGGTGCAGTGTGCAGCCAGGTAGGACACGCGTGGAGACCAACTGAGTTTCCTATTGAACGTAAGCCCTAGGAACTTCGTTGCATCCACGAATGGGAGAGCATTTTGGCCCAGTTGCAAGGGCGGTGGAAGAAATGCCCTGTACCACCAGAAGTTGACGCATACGGATTTGGTAGCAGAAAAACGGAAACCATTTTTGACACTCCACGAATAGAGACAGTCCAGCAATGCTGAAGACAGCGTTGCAGGAGACATGTCTGCTGGGAGCTGTAATAAATAATAACGAAAAGAGAGCTGGAAATGACAGCTGGAAGGCAGTCCATAAGGGTTGATGGCTATGGTGAAGAGGACGACACTCAGTACGGAGCACTGAGGCACCCCATTCTCCTGTCAAAAGGTGTGGGATAAGGAGAAACCCACACATACCGGGAAAACTCGGTCAGTTAAAAATTCCCAAATCAAAGTGGGAAGACAACCGCAGAGGAACCATGTGTGCACAGTACGTAGAATGCCTGTCTGCCAACAGGTATCATGGGCCTTCTCCAAATCAAAGTACATGGCCACTGTTTGTCGCTTCTGCAGAAAATTATTCATGATGAATGTCAACAGGATGACAAGATAATCAACTGCGGAGCGGTGCTTTCGTAACCCACACTGAACATTAGTGAGAAGATCGTGTGACTCCAGCCACAATACTAATCAACCATTGACCATGTGTTCCATCACCTTAGAAATGCTGCTGGTAAGAGAAATTGGATGATAGCTGGAAGGAAGAGATTTATCTTTACCAGGCTTAGGTAGGGGAACAACATCAGCTTCACGCCAAAGTGTGGGTAATACACCGTCAGTCCAAATACGGCTGTAGGTATCGAGGAGAAAGCGTTACCCCACGGGAGGAAGATTCTGCAGCATGAGGACATGGATTGTATCGGGCCCAGGAGCAGAAGACCTGGATGAGGAGAGAGCACGCTTGAGCTCCCTCATAGTAAAAAGAGTATTGTAGCATTCTCGATTCAAAGAGAGAAAAGAGAATGCACGAGCCTCCTTCGCCTGTTTCCGAAAAAGGAAGGCAGGATGGTAGTGGGTGGAGCTTGAAACCTCCGCAAAGTGTTGGAAACATCGACAGGTTCGACTATAACATTTCCCACCACAGTCAGACCAGAAGTCAGGGAGTGGGCGGTAGTCCTGGAAAGCTGGCGCAGGCCACCCCAAACAAGAGAGGATGGAGTAAATCTGTTGAACGAGCTGGTGAAGGAAACCCAGCACGCTTTCTTGCTTTCCTTAATAGTGTGACAGCACTGCACACATAGTTGCTTGTATCGGATGCAGTTCGTTAATGTAGGATGACGGTGAAAGACACAAAGCACACATCGTTGGGCACAAATCGCATTGCCGCACTCCACAGTCCACCAAGGGACCGGGACCTGATGGGGAGAGGTAGTGGTACAAGGGACAGAGGATTCAGCATCCAAGAGAATAACATCCACGAGGTGCTCGACCTGATCGTCACAGCTGGGAAATGGCCAGTTGTCAAAGACTGTCAAGGAGGAATATAGCCTCCAGTCAGCAAGAGAGAATTTCCAATGAGCGGACCGCTGTGGTGGGGTATGACTGTGCAGGCGAGTCACACAAGGGAAGTGGTCACTCGAGTTAGTATCGGGAAGAGCACACCACTCTAGACATCGAGCGAGCTGGGTAGAGAAGATCGAGAGGTCTACATGGGAATAAGTGTGCGTGGAATCAGAGAGAAACGTGGCTTCGCCAGTGTTAAGGCACATGAGATTAAGATGATTAAGAAGATCTGCCAAAAGAGAACCTCTCGGGCAGGCAACAGGCGAACCCCAAATAGGATGATGGGCATTGGTTCACCGAGGAGCAGAAAGGGTGGAGGAAGCTGAGCAACGAGCTGCATCAGGTATGCCCAAGTGATAGCAGAAGATGAAGGGATATAAATGGTGCAGAGCGAAAAGGTAAATTTGGGAAGGAAAACACGGGCAGCAATTGCTTGCAGGTGGGTGTGAAGGCGAGAGGATGATGACAAACATCATCTGGTAGAAGCAGCATGACCCCACCATGAGCAGGAATCCCTGCCGTAAGGGGAAGGTCCATCCGTAGTGAAGTAAAATGAGAAAGCGTAAAATGGTCTTGAGGATGGAGTTTGGTTTCTTGGAGACAGACTACAAGCGGACGTTGTGATTAGAGGTGCAGCTGGAGATCCACCCTGTTAGACCGAAGGCCACACATATTCCACTGTAAAAGGGCCATAAAATCCACAGGAGGAGCATCTTCGTCCATCAACTCTGCGGGATCAATGGAGCTTCCCCGGTGTCGGACAGTTGAAAGGGACCGAGTCGAAGAGGGCCGATGAGTCTGAGAGGGGGAAGATTGTTTGTCTTTGGATGATTGTTTTGGCTTTTGGTGATTGGCAGAAGAGCCAGGCGGCTGCGAACTCGAGGTACACAAGAAGTCTTCCCGGGGATATTTCTTTTTGAATTGACGGTTTGCTGGCTGCGTTGCAACCATCTTCGCCGGTGAGGGCAAAGAACGGGTAGCAGAATCTACAGCCCGGGAAGTGGGAGATGGAATGTCAGCTTGAAGGCGAGGCGACTTTGCAACTATTGAACTTAACTGTAAGTCACAAGTTTGTGTAGCCATGTTTTTTGTGGGATGGGGAGAGTCTAACACGGTGCTGTAGCTTCCAGATGAAGGGACAGTCGGTTTACGTCTCGCCAACAGTTTCCGGGCAACAGGGAAAGGTACCTTCTCCTTCACCCTTATCTCCTGAACAGCCCATTCATCTTGATAGATGGGACAAGAATGAGAAGAAGCAGCATGGTCTCCATGACAATTAATGCAGCAGGGGCAACATGTGACACATTTGGCTGCGTTTTTACAAGACGTGCTGGTATGATTGAACTGGTGGCATTTATAACACCAAAATGGATTGGGAATATAAGGGTGCACAGAGATGACTTCATAGCCTGCCTTTATCTTGGTAGGAGGCGTTAACTGATCGAAAGTCAGGAATAATGTGCAAGTCGGCACCAAATCGGTAGCTTCCTTTTCCATAACTCTATGAACAGCAGTAACGCCCTGATCTGATAGATAATTAGTTATTTCGCCCTCCATCAAACCATCCAACAGCGATGTGTAGATAACACTGAGGTACGAGTTAAGTGTGCTGTGGGCCACCACTTTTATAAGTTGTTGTGGAGGGTTTGGGCCTTTTTCTGGGCCTGGAGTGCACTACCAATTTCCAAAAGCAGAGTACCATTGCGGAGACGAGAGCATGACTTCACAGGGCCAGCGATGCCATCCACGTCTTTCTGTATAACAAAGGGGTTAACAGTAGCAAAAGTCTGGTTTTTGTCTAAACGTGAGACTACTAGAAATCGAGGTGCACAGGAAGAGACATTGAGGCAGGAGCCTCATTCCTCTTTTGTTTATGGGAAACACTCGGAGAAAGAGAAGGAAAGTCAGTCATTGGGAAGAAGTCCCGCATGATTGCCAGCATCTCTGATGGTGTGCTCCTTCCAGCAGGGGGCCTCCAAAGGGGGGGGGGGGGTGCACCTTAGATGATTGTTCTCCCCTTAGGTCACACCTCCCGAACAACAGATGGAGGGATCAATTGGCAGAGGAGGAGAGGAGGGAGGTAACAGCTCAGGCAATCACCCTTCCCTGGGCCTGGCCTCTAACAGGGAGTACGTGTGGGCCCTACATGCCAACCCACAGCTGGGAATTACCTGTTACCCAGTCTCCTGCTAGGCGAAAAATGTGTGGGTGGCCATCAGGCACACACAGGGAGGAGAACAAAAGATAAGAAGGGAAGAAGGAAAGAAAGAATGGCCTCAAAAGTCACAGAGGAGGAAAAAGAGATCAGAACAAGGAGAGAAAGGAACAAGGATAGAAAGGAACAAGGATAGAAAGGAACAAGGATAGAAAGGAACAAGGAGAGAAAGGAACAAGGAGAGAAAGGAACAAGGAGGGAAAGGAACAAGGAGAGAAAGGAACAGGGAAAACTGAAGTAGGGAAAGAGGAAACAGGGTAAGGGCAGTACAGGGAAAGGGCAGTGCAGGGAAAGGGCAGTGCAGGGAAAGGGCAGTGCAGGGAAAGGGCAGTGCAGGGAAAGAGCAGCGTGGGGAAAGATCGATACAAGGAAAGAACAGTATAGGGAAAGAGCAGTACAAGAGAGAAGAGTCCTACAAGTAAACCAACATAAATGAGCTTGAAGAGTCCATGGAGGCATGAGACATCTCCCCAAGAGAGGGGAAAAGGACAGAAGAAGAGGAGACAAGTAGCACTGAAAGAGAAGCGGTGCTGTGAGGGCTGGGGCCCCATGGTCGCCATGCACATAATCACCAAAGAGCGGTGATCCCCCCTGGGGGTGCTCACAGAAGCCACCTGGGTTGGCCTCCTGATATGCTCTGGTGAGCCACCAAAGAAGCAGTGTTATTTAAGTGATTGCAAATGAGTGCTCGGCCTGTTCTGTGACCTGTATGACTGTTATCTATTTGCTGTGTTCAGTGCAATCTGTACTTCATTGCATCTTACAAGTGACTCTATAAAGTACTATGTTTCATAAATGATGTTTGTTCTTGATATAATAGCTAAATAGCCAAACAATTAGTTCCAGCAGTCAGCTTCTCTGATTTATCGAAATTCACAAATATTTTTTAATGAATGTCTGAAGCAGGTATCTATCCTAATTGTATGAAGCACGATTTTTGTCATTTTATTACACACTTATGAGAATTAAAAGTGTACACATGATCGAATGTGCATTACTTGATCAGTGAATTGGAATACAGATGAAAACAGTTTATGAAATTTAATGATACAACACACAGAACTGTAAGTATCATACAAATGTTTAAGATTTAGATACTGATATAAGATTTATTCATACGTTGCAATGAGTCTTTCATTGCATATAAAAGACCTTTGTTAGAATGACCATGTAACTTCCTCCAGAATGCACCTAATGATGAGGCCACAGACTTTGAAATGCATTATGCAATAAATGATACATTAACATGATTGAACGGTGATTTCTTAACCCCAATAGGAGATGTATCATATGTTAAAATTCTGTCCGTTACTGTGTCCTCTAATTATCTGACTGTATGTGTTCACTACTGTAACAAGCAACAACAAAATTTAATTGGACACATACTCATAATTAACAACAAATGTCAATCACACAGTTTTCCTACCTTTGCAGAATGCATTAGATACTCTCTTGAATCTTCTCTTGAATAATATATTATTTTCACCATTTCTTTTGTTAACTTGTAGCTTACCTCATTAGGGTTCAAGAAAGACTGTGGATCAGTGGTACTCTTGCACGCCATGGCCATCATAAGACGAACTAATGATTCTTCTACACGAGCCTCATCATCAGCTTCCTGGAAAAGTTTGTTCAGTTTTGTTCACTTGGTCAGTGAATTGGGATACAGACGAAAACAGTTTATGAAAATTTAATGATACAAAACACAGTTAATAAATGAGAGAAAAGTGAGTGGTATATATAAGAGAGAGAGAGAGAGAGAGAGAGAGAGAGAGAGAGAGAGAGAGAGAGAGAGAGAGAAAGAGAGAGAGAGAAAACTGCATCTTTATTCTGAAGTTATAGCGTAGGCTGTTCGACACTTCTGTCCCATTTGCAGGCCCAGCACAATTTTAGATTTAGTGCGGTGCAGGAAAGGCTGACCTCCTGCATATAATTTCAATAAATTGTTTTAAAACATTTTAACTGAGCAACACAACTCTGTAGCTGTATTTACAGATGAGTCTACACAGGGGCACTGTTGTTTTCCCTGTTCATGTCCTCAAGATTCAACTGCCTCAAGGCTTTACTGTCTTCAGTGTAAAATTATACATTATCTTGTGGGCACTGGAGCAGATGAGGTGTATTTCAAGTGCTAAATTCCTTGTCTGTTCCAATACCCTGAGTGCCCTTCATTCTCTACAACACTTGCACCCTGCAGGTAAAGTAGTCCAGTATGTCAAGGACACTCTCCCCCACTTACAAAGATTGAGGAAACAAGTGTCTTTCTGCTAGCTACCAGGGCACATGTGTATCATGTAAACAAATGGGCAGATGTAGCGGCCAAGGATGCAAGCTGTGATCCTCACATACTTCAGTGTGATGTCTTGCTACGTACTATCACTTCGCTGTTGAGGTGCAGAGTCACAGGTCTAAAGGGAGAAAAGTGGCTGGCAGTGACAGACAATAAGGTGTGTCTAGTAAAGTCCACAATGTGGACAAGTCATGCAACATTTGTTTGACAGTCAATTAAAATAGAGTGCAACTCTGTTGGCAAATGAGCTGCCACCAGAACAAGAAGCTGTGCATCATAGGGCTATAGACTACGAGGAGAGTAAGGAGGATTTCATCCTTCCTTCCAGTCATACAGGCAGGATGAGGTCCTCCTTACTCTCCTCATAGTCCACAGCCCTATGACGCACAGCTTCTTGTTTTGGTGGCAGCTCATTTGCCAACACAGTTGCATTCTATTTTGACTGACCGTCAAATGAATGTTGCATGAATTTAAGGTTTTGTGAATTGTCCAACTCATCATCATCATCATCATCATTTAAGGCTGATTATGCCTTTCAGCGTTCAGTCTGGAGCATAGTCCCCCTTATAAAATTCCTCCATGATCCCCTATTCAGTGCTAACATTGGTGCCTCTTCTGATGTTAAGCCTATTACTTCAAAATCATTCTTAACCAAATACAGGTACCTTCTCCTTGGTCTGTCCCAACTCCTCCTACCCTCTACTGCTGAACCCATGAGTCTCTTGGGTAACTTTGCTTCTCCCATGCATGTAACATGACCCCACCATCTAAGCCTGTTCACCCTGACTGCTACGTCTATAGAGTTCATTCCCAGTTTTTCTTTGATTTCCTCATTGTGGACACCCTCCAGCCATTGTTCACATCTACTAGTACCTGCAATCATCCTAGCTACTTTCATATCCGTAACCTCAACCTTATTGATAAGGTAACCTGAATCCACCCAGCTTTCGCTCCCATACAACAAAGTTGGTCGAAAGATTGAACGGTGCACAAATAACTTAGTCTTGGTACTGACTTCCTTCTTGCAGAAGAGAGTAGATCGTAGCTGAGCGCTCACTGCATTAGCTTTGCTACACCTCGCTTCCAGTTCTTTCACTGTGAGAATATGTATCCTAAGTACTTGAAACCTGTTCTAACTTTGTTCCTCCTATTTGGCACTCAATCCGTTTATCTCTCTTTCCCACTGACATTACTTTCGTTTTGGAGATGCTAATCTTCATATCATAGTCCTTACATTTCTGATCTAGCTCTGAAATATTACTTTGTAATCTTTCAATCGAATCTGCCATCACAACTAAGTCATCCACATAGGCAAGACTGCTTATTTTGTGTTCACATATCTTAATCTCACCCAGCCAGTCTATTGTTTTCAACATATGATCCATAAATAATATGAACAACAGTGGAGACAGGTTGCAGCCTTGTCTCACCCCTGAAACTACTCTGAACCATGAACTCAATTTACCGTCAACTCTAACTGCTGCCTGACTATCCATGTAAAGACCTTTAATTGCTTGCAAAAGTTTGCCTCCTATTCCATAATCTCGTAGAACAGACAATAACTTCCTCCTAGCAACCCGGTCATATGCCTTTTCTAGATCTATAAAGCATAGATACAATTCCCTGTTCCACTCATAACACTTCTCCATTATTTGCCGTAAGCTAAAGATCTGGTCCTGACAACCCCTACGAGGCCTAAACCCAAACTGATTTTCATCCAATTGCTCCTCAACTAATACTCGCACTTTCCTTTCAACAATACCTGAGAAGATTTTACCCACAACGCTGATTAAAGAGATACCTCTGTAGTTGTTACAATCTTTTCTGTTTCCATGTTTAAAGATTGGTGTGATTACTGCTTTTGTCCAGTCTGATGGAACCTGTCCCGACTCCCAGGCCATTTCAATTATCCTGTGTAGCCATTTAAGACCTGACATTCCACTGTATTTGATGAGTTCCAACTTAATTTCATCCACCCCAGCTGCTTTATTGCACTGCAATCTATTGACCGTTTTCTCCACTTCCTCAAATGTGATCCTATTTCCATCATCATTCCTATCCCATTATACATCGAAATCTGAAACATTACTGATCGTAGTTTCACCTACATTGAGTAACTCTTCAAAATATTCCCTCCATCTGCCCAAGGACTCCACAGGATTAACCAGCAGTTTTCCTGACCTGTCCAAAATACTTGTCATTTCCTTCTTACCTCCCTTTCGAATAATGCTAATTACACTCCAGAATGGTTTTCCAGCAGCTTGACCCAAAGTACTGTTTCCAAAGTCTTCCCAAGATTTCTTCTTGGATGCTGCAATTATCTGTTTGGCTTTGTTTCTTTCTTCAACATAACTTTCTCTGTCTACCTGAGTTCTAGTATGTAGCCATTTTTGATACGCCTTCTTTTTCCTTTTACAGGCTGCCTTGACTGTGTCATTCCCCCAAGCTGTTTGCTTCATCCTACCTTTACACACTACTGTTCCAAGACATTCTTTAGCTACTTCTAGTACTGTGTCCCTGTACCTTGTCCATTCCTTTTCCAATGACTGTAATTGACTACATTCAACTAACTGGTACCTTTCTGAGATCACTGTTATGTACTTGTGCCTGATTTCCTTATCCTGAAGTTTCTCCACTCTTATCCTCCTACATATGGACCTGACTTCCTGCACTTTCGGCCTCACAATCCCAATTTCACTGCAGATTAAATAATGATCAGTGTCATCAAAGAATCCCCTGAATACACGTGTGTCCCTCACAGCCTTCCTGCATTCCTGATCTGTTATTATATAGTCAATGACAGATCTGGTTCCCCTGCCTTCCCAAGTATACTGGTGAATGTTCTTATGTTTAAAAAAGGAGTTTGTGATTACTAAGCCCAAACTGGCACAGAAATCCAAGAGTTGTTTCCCGTTCCTGTTGGGCTCCATATCCTCTCCAAATTTACCCATAACTTTTTCATACCCTTCTGTTCGATTTCCAATCCTGGCATTAAAATCACCCATGAGCAGAAAACTGCCCTTGTCCTTTACTCTAACAACTACTTCACTGTTCTCTAAAATTTTTGGATGACTTTTTTAGTGTTATCACATTTCCTGGCTCATCCATGTTTTTTTTTATGTGATCAGCCAACCACATATTTCTGTGAATCTATTTTAGTTTTTCTCGTGTCCCACTTACATTTACTTAAATAAATTTTTGAACAGCTGAACAATTTTAATGTTATTTTCCAGGTTATGAGCTAGGGTGATTGTGTAGGTGTTCGTGGTCTAACATTTTGATGACTAACAGTGTGTGAGAAGTATATGTGCAAACTTCCCACTTCTCTTATACAGACATTGACACACTGTTTTTTGCTTTCCAACATAGCTATCTGTCACAAATGGTGTCCAATATCTACTGTCCCCTTTCCCAAAACATAGAAGATTTTTGTCAAAGTTTAAGATGACTTTAAATTCTAATAACCAATCTAAACAAAACAATATATCTCTATTGATATTCTATACTATTAACAGCATTTGATGAAATAATATATTTACAATGCTGCAGTTCACTTGAGTTTCGCACTTTACAATCTCACTTTTTGTTCTTGTTATTCCAACTATATAAACTCCAGTTACTGGCAATAACGGTAAGTGCTGTTTAGTCTGTAATAAATTAATGAATGCACTAGATACGAGTGGTACTTCACTCCCTGAGTCGATAAATATGTTAACTTCAGAAGTGTCCACGGTCCCTACTATTACAGGTTGTGGATTGTTGATAACTAGGTCTGATTCTTCTAGTAGTAACCTTTGTTTTGTAGGTATTCTGTGTATGAAATTAACATACTTATTATGAACCAAGCCTCCTAGTGTATCTCTATGACCTGGGCCCTGGCCCTGGATCCAGATCGCACCACATTTTCCTCTTAATTACTAATTACTGGTTAGTTACCAAAACAGGATATTAGATTACCACTTTGTGTTCTATTATTATTCGGTACAAATTCCTGCAAAGTTAGTGGACCTAAATTCAAAGGTGGATGCTTCTTCTGATAAATGTCGTTACCATTTTGTCTGTTGCACTGGTGTAGTCTAGCTAGGTTAGCCTCATGTTTATTAAAAATTATTACCACTGTTCCTTTTGTAGTTCGGGCTATTACTCTGGTGTCTTACGGTCTTCCTTTAGGGCCTCTAGTGCATCAACAAAGGATAATAATTCTCCAATCATTTTCCAGCCACTACCCAAGATGTCTTTTCTTGCATAGATGGATAATCATCTAATTAAAATTCGAACCAACCCCTCTTCCTCCATCGGCTTATTTAAATACTTAGCCCGTATTAGATGCCGGTCAAAATATTTCCTCGTGGTACCCCAAGTGTTATTGTAGTATTTCTGGTCCCACAAATCTGATATTAGTTTCTGCTGCACACTAGCAGACCAATATTTCTCTTTAAATTTCCTCTGGAAATTTCCCCACGGAGAAAAGTTCTCAATATTTACAGCACCTCATTCTGAGTCTGAGGCTTCCCCTAAAAGGTACCACACAGTAAATTCAATCTTTTTAGAATCTTTCTAGTTGTTTGGCAAGGCTTCGTTGAATCTTTTCAAAACATGAATCGGATGTACCTCTCTGTCGGGCTCGAATTTAGGGACTTGTCTTGATAATTCTGAATTCACTCCCCATTGCAAATCAGTAACTACTTCACTTGTCAACACAACATTGGGTGAAGTTCTTCATTTTTCTGCTTGTCCCTGGATAAGTTTGACTTCTTTGCAGAGTTCGTCTATGCCATTCCTAGTATCAGTAAGTTCGGAAGAAGCCACAGGCGATGCATTCCCGGATGTTATTCTCTCAGTGACTTTCTGATCTATAATTTCTTTTACCTGTTCCTCGAGACTACTTACATTTGTGATATCAGAGCTTGCTATCTTCTCTTTGAAGCTTCTTTCTACACTGCAATTGAATGACAGGCATTAATTCGCTATGCTTATCAATGCTCTCTTTCATAGTATGCCATCCCTGCTTTACAGCATTAAACTTAGCATTACATACATCCTCCAATGAGCCTAACTTTTCATTACTCTCTAATTCTACACTAGTAGATTTCTCCTCAATATTCAATTCTAATCTTTTTGTCAGATCCAGAAAATTATCCTTCTGTTTTTGATTGAAGTCAGTAAACAATTGATGTACATGAATGTTTAAAGAATCAGTCAGTTCCTTCTTTAAATCTAATTTCAAATTTTCTACTTTACTATTTAGGGTGTCAAATTCAGTCTTTAAAACGTCCATGCCTTTGCATAGATTACTAAATTCCTTGCTCTGTGTGTCAGCTTTGGCATTTAACAAAAATAGATTTGGTGCTTGACTATTCAAGATTTCACTCTGGTTATTTGGATCTTCACTCTGAGAATTTAAACTAGAATGTACTAAACTCAGCTCTTAACTTAGAGTTGCATTTAATTCCTTACTTAAAGTAGCATTTTGAGCTTTGATTAGATTTATTAACTCAGACCAGTCAGGCCCTTCTTTAGTAATTCTCATATCCATGGTTCATTCTGACATTCCTCCAACTTGCTGTTCATTATCCATATTCTTATGAGCTTTAGATCTAGTAAGCATTTAAAAATTAACTTTAACTATAATAACTACACTAATGAAGTTCATTCAACAGTTTATACTATGTTGTATTAAAACAATAAAGTTCTGTTTCACGCTCACCCGGCATAGAATTTGGGCTGCGTCGATGAGCGGATGGGGGATAAGCACCGGTGAGCAGCAACTTGTGCTGGCAGCGTCGGATGTTGGTTTCCATGTCTGTGTACCCATGATGCATGTGGGATCTGTATGCTCCCCACACTGGATCTTCTCAGTCATCTAGTTCTAGACGTCTCTCTTCTTTTCCACATCTTCTCCCTTATTTGCATTTACAAATTCTCTCCATCAGATATTTGGACAGAATACAGTTCTGTGAAATGGTTCTCATCTTGTTATGCTTGGTTGCTTTGGCAACTCTTGATAGCTTTTTCTCCCGTTTTCGTCTGTTTCCTTTGGTCCTTTCTCACTGGTCACCACATATTAACATTTTGATGACTAAGAGTTTGTGAGAAGTATATGAGCAAACTTCCCACTTCTCTTATACAAGTCGACTTCCTTGGTGTACACAGACAATCTTCTTCTCTGGATCGCTGACTTCTGGAGATTCCAAATGATGCTAGTTACAGGAACCTTAAAGACTCTTTCCCTATTCGTAAAATAATTAGGTACTCAAAGAATACTTTCAACAACTATTGGTATATTTGAGCTTCATAAAGAACAAAATTCACACTTCGCATATAAACATTAGACTCCTTGTAAGTCACTCATATCGTGTCACATTAGAAACAGATTTAAGTCCATTTACAAAAGAGTTGGCTTAACAACCATGTCTATACTACAAACATATCGTAAAAATACATCTTGCCTCCAGCAAGTCCAAGATAAGAGTTTTTTCACAATTCAGAATCTCAATTGCTCTTTAGTCACTTAACAATACTCACAATTACAAACAGCACAAAATAACACAGAAGTTCCCTGGTTATTCCGTGTGTTTCACTACGACTTCCATAGATCGCCCGACAAGTACTTGTCGGCGCCGTTCAACCACCACGTCAACTAAAAATTTCACACCTGCACATGCACACAGGTGACGCGCAGTAGATAGGGTTCCTTTCTCCCACTCAGATCTAAAATATCATGTGTTCGAGACAGTGGAAGGCCGAGTGGTTCTAGAATTTATGTGGAAATTCTCGAAACACTACAGTGGGTGAGATTATTATTATTATTTCTCTTTCCTGTCTCAGACGTTATGTCTGGTTAAAAATGGAAAGTGAACGCGGACCTCGATCAAGCGTGACTTCCTTTTAACTGTATGGTATATGTTACATTGCATTTAGGAACTTTCGGGTAATTGAAGATGTATCAATAATTACAGATTTCTGTAGTATATATACGTTTGGATGCAGCTCTATTGCGTTGATGTACTCGTGGATATTGTGTGGTATAGCTCTTGTAGTTGATAGTATAATTGGTATAATGTAAACTTTATCCTGATGCCACATGTCCCTGACTTCCTCAGCCAGTTGGATGTATTTTTCAATTTTTTCTCCTGTTTTCTTTTGTATATTTGTTGTATTGGGTATGGATATTTCCATTAGTTGTGTTAATTTCTTCTTTTTATTGGTGAGTATGATGTCAGGTTTGTTATGTGGTGTTGTTTTATCTGTTATAATGGTTCTGTTCCAGTATAATTTGTATTCATCATTCTCCAGTACATTTTGTGGTGCATACTTGTATGTGGGAACATGTTGTTTTATTAGTTCATGTTGTATGGCATGTTGTTGATGTATTAGTTTTGCTACATTGTCATGTCTTCTGGGGTATTCTGTATCTGCTAGTATTGTACATCCGCTTGTGATGTGATCTACTGTTTCTATTTGTTGTTTGCAAAGTCTGCATTTATCTGTTGTGGTATTGGGATCTTTAATAATATGCTTGCTGTAATATCTGGAGTTTATTGTTTGATCTTGTATCACAATCATGAATCCTTCCGTCTCACTGTATATATTGCCTTTTCTTAGCCATGTGTTGGATGCGTCTTGATCGATGTGTGGCTGTGTTAGATGATAGGGGTGCTTGCTATGTAGTGATTTCTTTTTCCAATTTACTTTCTTTTTTATCTGTTGATGTTATGTGATCTAAAGGGTTGTAGAAGCGGTTATGAAATTGCAATGGTGTAGCCGATGTATTTATATGAGTGATTGCTTTGTCTATCTTGCTGGTTTCTACTCGTTCTATAAAGAATTGTCTACCTGTCCATAATGTAGGTTTTTTATGTCGATAAATCCCCTTCCTCCTTCCTTTCTGCTTAATGTGAATCTTTCTGTTGCTGAATGTATGTGATGTATTCTATATTTGTGGCATTGTGATAGTGTAAGTGTATTGAGTGCTTTGAGGTCTCTGTTACTCCATTTCACTACTCCAAATGAGTAGGTCAATATTGGTATAGCATAGGTATTTATAGCTTTTGACTTGTTTCTTGCTGTCAATTCTGTTTCAGTATTTTTGTTAGTCTTTGTCTATATTTTTCTTTTAGTTCTTCTTTAATATTTGTATTATCTATTCCTATTTTTTGTCTGTATCCTAGATGTTTATAGGCATCTGTTTTTTCCATCACTTCTATGCAGTCGCTGTGGTTATCCAATATGTAATCATCTTGTTTAGTGTGTTTTTCCTTGACTATGCTATTTTTCTTACATTTGTCTGTTCCAAAAGCCATTTTTATATCATTGCTGACTACTTCTGTTATTTTTAGTAATTGGTTGAGTTTTTGATTTGTTGCTGCCAGTAGTCTTAGATCATCCATGTATAGCAAATGTGTGATTTTGTGTTGGTATGTTCCAGTAATATTGTACCCATAATTTGTATTATTTAGCATGTTGGATAGTGGGTACAGAGCAAGGCAGAACCAGAAAGGACTTAATGAGCCTCCTTGGTATATTCCACACTTAATCTGTATTGGCTGTGATGTGATATCATTTGAATTTGTTTGGATATTAAGTGTGGTTTTCCAATTTTTCATTACCATGTTTAGGAACTGTATCAATTTAGGATCTACTTTGTATATTTCCAATATTTGTAGTAAACATGAGTGGCGTACACTATCAAAAGCTTTATGGTAATCAATGTATGCGTAGTGTAGCGACCTTTGTTTAGTTTTAGCTTGATATGTCACCTCTGCATCTATTACAGTTGCTCTTTACATCCTCGTGCTCCTTTGCAACAGCCTATTTGTTCTTCATTTATAATTTTGTTCTGTGTTGTATGTGTCATTAATTTCTGTGTAATGACTGAAGTTAATATTTTGTATATTGTTGGTAGGCATGTTATGGGGCGATATTTTGCTGGGTTTGCTGTGTCTGCTTAATCTTTAGGTTTCAGATAAGTTATTCCATGTGTAAGTGTATCAGGGAATGTGTATGGGTCTGCAATTTAACTGTTAAATAATTTATATCTAAAAACAAAGATGCTGTAACTTAGCAAACGAAAGTGCTGGCAGGTTGATAGACACACAAACAAACACAAACATACACACAAAATTCAAGCTTTCGCAACCAATGGTTGCTTCATCAGGAAAGAGGGAAGGAGAAGGAAAGACGAAAGGATGTGGGTTTTAAGGGAGAGGGTAAGGAGTCATTCCAATCCCGGGAGCGGAAAGACTTACCTTAGGGGGAAAAAAGGACAGATACACACACACACACACACACACACACACACACACACACACATATCCATCCGCATGTACACAGACACAAGCAGACATTTGTAAAGTCCTCTTTTTGACTTTACAAGTGTCTGCTTGTGTCTGTGTACGTGCGGAGGGATGTGTGTGTGTGTGTGTGTGTGTGTGTGTGTGTGTGTGTGTGTGTGTGTGTGTGTGCGCACACGCGCGCGCGCGCACACGAGTGTATACCTGTCCTTTTTTCCCCCTAAGGTAAGTCTTTCCGCTCCTGGGATTGGAATGACTCCTTACCCTCTCCCTTAAAACCCACATCCTTTTGTCTTTCCCTCTCCTCCCCTCTTTCCTGATGAAGCAACCGTTGGTTGCGAAAGCTTGAATTTGTAGTTGATAGTATTATTGGTATAATGTTAACTTTATCCTGATGCCACATGTCCTTGACTTCCTCAGCCAGTTGGATGTATTTTTCAATTTTTTCTTCTGTATATTTGTTCTATTGGGTATGGATATTTCGATTAGTTGTGTTAATTTCTTCTTTTTATTGGTGAGTATGATGTCAGGTTTGTTATGTGGTGTTGTTTTATCTGTTATAATGGTTCTGTTCCAGTATAATTTGTATTCATCATTCTCCAGTACATTTTGTGGTGCATACTTGTATGTGGGAACATGTTGTTTTATTAGTTTATGTTGTATGGCAAGTTGTTGATGTATTACTTTTGCTACATTGTCATGTCTTCCGGGGTATTCTGTATTTGCCAGTATTGTACATCCGCTTGTTATGTGATCTACTGTTTCTATTTGTTGTTTGCAAAGTCTGCATTTATCTGTTGTGGTATTGGAATCTTTAATAATATGCTTGCTGTAATATCTGGTGTTTATTGTTTGATCCTGTATTGCAATCATGAATCCTTCCATCTCACTGTATGTATTGCCTTTTCTTAGCCATGTGTTGAATGCGTCTTGATCGATGTGTGGCTGTGTTAGATGATATGGGTGCTTGCCATGTAGTGTTTTCTTTTTCCAATTTACTTTCTTCGTATCTGTTGATGTTATGTGATCTAAAGGGTTGTAGAAGTGGTTATGAAATTGCAATGGTGTAGCCGATGTATTTATATGAGTGATTGCTTTGTGTATTTTGCTAGTTTCTGCTCATTCTAGAAAGAATTTTCTTATACTAACAAAGAGATAGAGGGGCTGGCCAGTACTTACCTCAGCTCAGTACAGCCGATAGATACACAAAAAACAGAACCGAAAATTTACGTTCCTAGCTTTCAGAACAAATATTCCTTCATCAGGGAGGAGAGAGGGGAAAGAAAGGGAAGAAGGGAAAGTGGATTCAGTTACTCACAACCTGGGTTCCCTGTTGCTTCATAACCTGGGTTGTGAGTAACTGAATCCACTTTCGCTTCTTCCCTTCCTTTCCCCTCTCTCCTCCTTGATGAAGGAATATTTGTTCCGAAAGCTAGGAACGTAAATTTTCGTTTCTGGTTTTTGTGTATCTATCGGCTGTACTGAGCTGAGGTAAGTACTGGCCAGCCCCTCTATCTCTTTGTTAGTATTTGTTTCACATCTTTATATGAGATTTTCCATTAAAGAATTTTCTTAAATTGTCTACCTGTCCATAATGTAGGTTTTTTTATGTCGATAAATCCCCTTCCTCCTTCCTTTCTGCTTAATGTGAATCTTTCTGTTGCTGAATGCATGTGATGTATTCTATATTTGTGGCATTGTGATCGTGTAAGTGTATTGAGTGCTTCTAGGTCTGTGTTACTGCATTTCACTACTACAAATGAGTAGGTCAATATTGGTATAGCATAAGTATTTATAGCTTTTGTCTTGTTTCTTGCTGTCAATTCTGTTTTCAGTATTTTTGTTAGTCTTTGTCTATATTTTTCTTTTAGGTCTTTTTATTATTATTATTATTATTATTATTTTGGGAAGGGGAGGGGGGGGGGGAAGGGGGAGTCAGTATAATTTTATTTAACATTGTTTTCTATCTCTTTTCTCACATTTTAACCACATTGGTATCTACACATTTCATAAGAGCACTGATAACCATATTGCTGAATGCCCCTAGTGCACATGCATGCACGGAAGCGCTCTCTCTCTCTCTCTCTCTCTCTCTCTCTCTATCTCTCTGTGTGTGTGTGTGTGTGTGTGTGTGTGTGTGTGTGTGTGTGTGTGTGTGTTGTAGGGAGCATCAGATCACTTTTATTTAAAACTAAAGAACATGTACTGGATGATATGATAACTGAAAGAAACACCCTACATCTGAAGGAACCTAGAGCCCTTTATAAATGCAGGTTTACAGAAGCAGAAAAGAAGTTACTTTGACTAAAGCCATAGCCATTCCTTTTGCAGGAGTAGTACTCAGCTGCTATTTTTATTTATCATAAAATACTAACTATTTATTTAATTATCGCAATTTCAGAAACCATTTTCCGCTCTTTATATACTGATATGAATATTATGTTAACCATAATTTCATCCATTTCCCACATTGAAGTGATATTACTGAGATGGAGAAATTTCAGGGACATGGAACAAATCAAGGCATACATTAACAATATACAAACAATATGAAGTAACTTAATCTGTGTGCTTATTACGTGACAACATTTCACTACGTGTGCTAGCATCAGCTAAAATGAACGTAGGGTATCGGCAGTTACCCTCACTGAAAGATCTCTAAAATTTGCAATCAAAGCAACTGTCTGCAAGGAAACAGCATTTAATCACACACAAATGCATGGTCTTATAAGGCTAGAAAAGTACAAAGCATTCTTACCAGTGGTATCCATGTGTTAATACTGATAGCTGTGTCAAGATTCTCAACATAGTGCCACCAATGTCGAGGAACAAAGAGAACTTGGCCAGGATTTAGAGTCACTACCCGTACTCCAGATAAATCTGCTGGCAATAATGGTGCATCACATAATTTTGTAATTTACTTAAAATATTGTCACAAAATAATGATGTTAGCTAATCAATAACCTTTGCCATCTGAATCAAAACCACAGAGTATACTACTACTAGATTTTCTTGTCTTTTGCACCTGTCTGATGTCTTGCTTCTCCCATACTCCAGCAGAACATTGTTATACCTGGTGCACAGGAGAGACATGGCTGAAAGACATTTTGGTTCAGGTAACTACAGGAAATTCAGTATATGAAGGCAACAGATGAATCCTCAGAAAAGAGGACTCCTATTATGAGGTATGTGTAACCTGAAAAGCCAAGAAGAGTCAAAATTTAATTGAGAGATTTTCATGCACAAATGATTAGATCACCCTTGGGATCTCTAACAATCATTTAATTGTTATTAGCCATTGAGTAAAATATTCTGGGGAGAAGCTGTATATTGGCAATGAATAATAATGAATGATGATGAGCTACTTTGGGAAATGCTTAATTCATATATTGCATTGGTAAATGGGAGGAAAGGCTAACCTGCAGTTGTGATGTTGAAAATGATACAAATTTCTAATGACATGTTATGCTTCAATGTATAATAGTACAGCAGAACTGAAATTGGATTGGATTGTTTGGGGGAAGAGACCAAACAGCGAGGTCATTGGTCTCATCAGATTAGGGAAGGATGGGGAAGGAAGTTTGCCATGCCCTTTCAAAGGAACCAGCCTGGCATTTGCCTGGAGTGATTTAGGGAAATCACGGAAAACCTAAATCAGGATAGCTGGATGCGAGATTGAACCATCGTCCTTCCGATTGCGAGGAACTGAAATTACCAGCAATAAATGGAAAACAGTATGGTAAACATGGTATGGTTAATTTTTTTTTTTTACTACTTCCACCAGAATAAAAATGTTTTACACAGTCCTCTTTCATAACTGAGTGTTCGTAACTACCACAGCTTTCGGCCTAACTGTGTAGATGTTACTGTGGCCTTATCTGATGCAGCAGTGTCACTGTTTGAAGACACTCTCATCTAGCACACATACCTATCCACATCCACACTCTGGAAACTTCTGTGAAGTATATGACAGAGTGTACATCTCTCAGTACCGTGTTTTAGAATTTCTTCCTGTTACATTTGTGGATGAGACTGCAGGAATAATGACTGCTCAAATAACTCTTTACACATTGTAATTAATCTAATCTTGTGTTCACAGACCCTATGGAAATGACATATGGATGGCTGCAACAGTTCTAGATTCCTTGCTTATATTGTGGTGTTTGGAACTGAGTAATTAGGGTTTTGAAGGATGGCTGGCATATATCTTCAAGTGCTGCCAATTCCAGTTTTTCAGTGAATCATGATGGTCTCCAATGAGTTGTCAAACAAACTTGTCACATTTCATGCTGCTGTATCATGTACACATTCAGTATTGCCCGTTAGTCCTATTTGGTATGGGTCCCACCTATAAGAAGAGTGTTCAAGGCTGGGTTGCATGGGAGTTTTGTAAGCACTCTTCTTTGTAGACTGACTGAATTTTCCCAGTAGCCTATCAATGAACGGCAGTTTACCACTTGCTTTACCTACAATTGAGCCTAAGAGATTATTTCATTTCATGTCTTCACAAATTATTACATCCAGTTATTTGCAATTAACTGATTACAAATGTGATTCTGTGTTATTGCGTACTAAGAGTGCTAGGGTTCTGTGCTTTCTGAAGTGTACATTTTGTGTATTTAAAGCATGATGCCAATTACTGCACCACTTTCAAATCTTATCAAGTGCTGACTGGATATTTGTGGAGGTTTTTTTGGGCAGTTCATTGTAAATTGCACCATATGTAAAAAGTCTGAGGTTCCTGTTCATACTACCTGGCAAAACATTATTAAACAACACAAACAGCAAGTGTCCCAACTAACTTCTCTCTGGCACTCCTGAAGTTATTTCTAGATATTTCAATGACTATCTATCCAAAACAACATCAGCAGTATAACATGAGTTATTCATGAACATGACTTATGTTTCACTGAGGACGCTTACACTGGCAAAAGATAGTCGTAACTCTCATAGTCATTTTATATAATGGGAAAAGTACACTGTGCATGCCCTGATCTGTGATTTATGCAGATGGTGCATATTCAGTGACGTAACACAATATGGGCAAGGCGCAGTGTTGTGAGCACAGTAGCAATTGCTGGACATGGACATTTATGCCTTGGTGATGCCTCTTGTAGGTGTCATGAACACCTCAGAGAAAACACACATACTGCAATGTAAACACTCAGACAATTGAAGAGTGTAAGTTGAGTTTGATGTGGTCAGACGTGCTGACTGACTTATTTGAATTTATGAGTTGCTGCTATTTGGATCTGTCTGCACAACTGACACACACTGTTGATACAGCAGAAGATTATCACTGAAGACATGTTCGCCATTCAGTAGCTGGAAGATGTTCTCTTACTGCATCACCCTGTCTGGAGATGAAGCCAAGAAGAATAAGTTTGCACACAGGTGTGGTACAGAGAAGGCAGACCACAAGAACAAACCAAAAATGCGACCACTGTGGTAGACGAATAGTCAAAGGTAATTTAGGTCACATCAAACTGTCAGATCCATCACACAGCGTTCCCTACTCATTGTGTTACAGTCTCTCTCTCACACACACACACACACACACACACACACACACACACACACACAAAGGGAAATACTGCATCTGGCGACCTTACTGAAGGACGAGAATACTGTGGCACTAGAAAGGAGAGTACTGGTAAATGTTTTTGGAATTATTTCAAAGAAATACTTGGTTTACTTGGTTGCCAGGGCAGCTCAGAAATCAATATTAGAACTCATATGAGTGTGCACGTGCTGTGTAGCACCCCAAAAAAAACCATCTAACAAAACTAATAAATTTTCATAACCAGAAGATAAGTAATGGTGGTTGTCTACACTAATTGAGACAACTGTTGTGTGTGTTTACAAAGCATTGTTCAAACTATGCACATCTCAACTATGGTGGTGCAAGTCTTTGTGGTGCGACAAGTCAGCTGCTCATTGCCAGAGTAGCGGCTGCCCGCCACAGCTTCTCAACATGATGCACCAGCTTTGTGTGTCCAGTTGATGGCACTGTCTCCAGTTCACTGTTCTACTCATTGGGTGAATTGAGATTCTTTTTTTATTGATTTAAGCCCACTAAGGAGCGCTTATGACTAGTTGTTCTTCGATGCTCTTTCCCGTTCCCAATAACTCTTCAGCCCTGCTGGTAATTTCTCCTTTCTTTACTGTGAAAGGGTCTTCCAGTGTTTAGGGACTCCAGGTGGTGGAGTCCAAGACTCTACCATAGCACAAAATTTGGAACAATCTTCTACCTCAAGGTCAGAGATCCCAGCTGAATCCAAGTCCTTTAGTACTTCATTAAGCCACATGCTTCCAGACTTGTAGCTTTTAACCAATGAGACGATCTTCTTGGTAAGCTTATTGTTGTTCATTCATTGTAAGTGCCCATAGAACTTGAGACTCCTACATCACATACTGGTGTTGGCCGATTCTAACTGTTGATGTAGTTCAGAATTAGACTTCAGTCGGTAGGTTCCAACTGGGAGCAATCGCGGGCCATTAATTTTTCTGAGAATACGTCTTTCGGCTTTCTCCAGGTCCTCCATCATGCCTTTTCTGTTCATAAAGAGGGTCTCTGCGGCATACATAAATTGTGGTCTGGCAGCAGTTCTGTAATGACAGACCTTAGTATTCTTCAAAATGCACTTCTTGTTGTACAGATTATGGGACAGATGGTATGCTGCACTGGGTCTGTTACACCTTTCTAAGATGTCTGCCCCCAGTAGCTGAGTGGTCAGCGCAACAGACTGTCAATCCCAAGGGCTTGGGTTCGATTTCTGGCTGGGTCGGAGATTTTCTCCACTTAGGGAAAGGGTGTTGTATTGTCCTAATCATCAGCATTTCATCCCCATCAACTTGCAAATGTCAAAGTGGCGTCAAATCGAAAGACTTGCACCCGGCAAACGGTCTACCTGACGGGAGGCTCTAGTCACATGACATTATTATTATTACCTTTCTATGATGGAGGTGCCATCTCTACCATTGGGGTGGACCCATTCACCAAGATAACAAAAGCGATTGACCCTCCCAGTCGTTCCATGTATAGTTGTCAAAAGGGTGTTACTGGAGTGGTGCTGTGACAGCTGTGACTCTGTTAATTTAGCACTTCTTTTTTTAATTCCGTTGTTGTGTGTATTGGAAATTTCGGGATTAATTACCAATGTTTGCAAGTGAAGAAATTCGATGAACTCATACTTTAACTAATTAACTGGGAATTTTATTCGTAGAATATATCAGTGTGGACTAGATACATGGTAGCTGAAGCACTGGAATGGTTTAGGTCACTTGTGGGACAGTCCTACCACACTGATCTTTGTGCCTGTCTTCCACTAAAAATATCTATACAACAGAGAAAATATTGATGGCGTATACTGTGCAACTTGCTTGTCAGCATTATATTACAATTACAGGGCCTGTTCCTACCTGTGAAATTCAAGAAAGCTGGTGTTGAGAAGCACCTAGATTGTGCTGGCTCTGAAGCAACTCCTGAAGTCTAGCACACCATGCTGTATGGAATGTTTGACAAACGGGCCACAGCTGTCCTATGGCAACAGTTTGGCTTTTCAGCAGCTGATTGGTCCAGCTGTCTCTTGGGCATAGTTTGGCAGAGGCCATTTATGTGCACAGATAGCTTGTTATAGGTCACACCTGCACAGTGGTTGCAGTTTGGTAGACCGCACGGCTGCTTTCACAGGTGCCTTTGACAGGACAGCAGTAGGCTTCAGTAGAAGAATCTATGGTACAGGTCTTTCATGAAGGTATATTGCAGAAATTTGAGCCATGAGACGAAGGGTTGCGAGCAGGTTGTGTGTGTGTGTGTGTGTGTGTGTGTGTGTGTGTGTGTGTGTGTGTGTGTGTGTGTGGTGTGGGGGGGAGGTGTGTGCATGCTCTTCAGCTTAAAGAAGGATTCTTCCAAAAAGCTAGCACAGTTCGCAGTTTCAGCTACCTGCCTGTTGCTAATTCAGTGCCTACACTGTTTGTAAGTTGCTATCTTTACTATATAGATATCTTTTCTATACTGATGGAAACTATTTCTGTGTCAAGAATATTTTCACTGATAAATAACACTGCATTCATAGTTTTATAGCCAATAATTTTTTTAAAATAAAAAATACAAACAATCTGGAAATATTTACTGAACTATTCATCAATCTCCCTCATTTCCGAAATCGGGAAGCAGTGCTCAAGAAACAGTTTCTATTTGTTATTTTGATTGAATGCATGGGTTGCACTAGCATTTATATCAAATTGGCATAAGAAAAATAGCTTACCTTGTGTGATTTTAGCAGATGGACAATAGAAGTTGTGCATACTGAAGATACTAGACTCTTCATAAGGGATACGTGTGGGCAACATTTCATCATTCATAGTTGGTGGAAATAAGTACCACTGTTTCCTAAAACATTTATCACAGTATTGCAGAAAATGGTAATTCCTTAGGATGTGAACAATTAATATTTTCCATATTCAAGACCAGTAACTTTAGTCTTAAATAGTTACAGTAGCTCGTATAGCTCAAAATAATATTTAAAAAATGGGAAAAAAGAAAAGAGTAAAATATTCTAACTTCAGAATTGCAAATCAACTTCTATAATGTAACTGGAAAGATAAAAAATCTACTCACCAAATGGCTGCAGGAGAACACACACACACACACACACACACACACAAAAGGTTTAATGTATGCAAGATTTTGAAACCAGTGCCTTCTTCTTCTGGCGGAAAGGTTGAACAGGGACAAAATAAAATGATTATGTGGCACTGTTGGCCACGAGGCCCCATTCAGGGAGTTCGGCTGCCGGGTGCAAGTCTTATTTCAGGTGACGCACACTGGGTGATTTGTGCGGCAGTGATGATGGAATGATGATGATGATGATGATGATGATGATGACAGCATAAGACCCTGTCACCAAGTGGAGAAAATCTCCAACCTGGCAAGGAATCAAACTGGGCCTGCTGCACGAAAGGCAATCACATAACCACTCAGCTAAGCAGGAGGATGACTGAAGGGGGATTAAAGAGGGGTTAAGGAAAAAGACTGGAGAGGTTTTGGAAAAATGGTAAAGTTTGGAAAAGTCACCCAAAACCCCAGGCCAGGGCGGACTTACTGGACTTACCCAGTCTCCAAGTGTCTGTCTGCCCATATCCCTTCTGGTAAATGTCATCTGACCCAGGGTTCTGGGCAACTTTTCCAAACTCTTCCCATCTCATAAGCCTCTTCAGTCCTTTTCTTTCACCCCTCTTTCTTCCCCTTCAAACCCAACCCTTCTGTCAGGAGGAGGAGCCACTGGGTCCAAAAATATACATAATACCTTTTTTTAAAATTGTGTTCTCCTGTCACTGCTTGGTGAATAGATTTTTGTATCAATCCAATTACATTATATTGTCAAAAATTGATTATTTTTGTTGTTCAATCTACTTCTATGCAAAGCAGAAGACTGTATACTAGACAAATCACACATTATGAAATAAGAGCAGCCCAGAGGTCCCTGGAGATATGAGACAAGAGAATGAGTCTGTTATCCATAGATATTATAAAAATGAATACACATATGTATTTATGTACCACATCTTCTCCTAAATCAACAAAACTTGCTACACACAACACTTACTGAGTGAAGAGAGAATTGCTATGGGGGCAAGAACCAACTACCTATAGCAGGAATGGGAGTGGAGGTAAAAAAGTAGTGAAGCATTGAATTTGGAGAGTTTGTTAATCCAGTATTTGAGAAAGAGAGCACTTAGTGGTTTGCAAGAAACTTTGCGCACAATTTCAAATCCTGATGAAACTTTTTCTTGCTGACAACACCCACATGATGATGAAAGGAAGAAAATTTTATCACTTACTACATTTTCAATGTTCACGCAGTAAAACTGTTGCATCAGCCATATTCATGAAAAATTTTATAGACAGTATTCATATATACTGCTGAATGTTCCTGCAGAATTATATCATTTTATGAACATTTATGAACATGAACCATGGACCTTGACATTGGTGGGGAGGCTTGCGTGCCTCAGCGATACAGATACCTGTACTGTAGGTGCAACCACAATGGAGGGGTATCTGTTGAGAGGCCAGACAAACATGTGGTTCCTGAAGAGGGGCAGCAGCCTTTTCAGTAGTTGCAGGGGCAACAGTATGGATGATTGACTGATCTGGCCTTGTAACACTAACCTAAACAGCATTGCTGTGCTGGTACTGCGAACGGCTGAAAGCAAGGGGAAACTACAGCCGTAATTTTTCTCGAGGGTATGCAGCTTTACTGTATGGTTAAATGATGATGGCATCCTCTTGGGTAAAATATTCCGGAGGTAAAATAGTCCCCCATTTGGATCTCCAGGCAGGGACTACTCAGGAGGACATTGTTATCAGGAGAAAGAAAACTAGCATTCTACGGGTCGAAGCGTGGAATGTCAGATCCCTTAATCAGGCAGGTAGGTTAGACAATTTAAAAAGGGAAATGGATAGGTTAAAGTTAGATATAGTGGGAATTAGTGAAGTTTGGTGGCAGGACGAACAAGACTTATGGTCAGGTGAATACAGGGTTATAAATGCAAAATCAAATGGGGTAATGCAGGAGTAGGTTTAATAATGAATAAAAAAGTAGAAATGCGGGTAAGCTACTACAAACAGCATAGTGAACACATTATTGTGGCCAATATAGATACAAAGCTCATGCCTACCACAGTAGTACAAGTTTATATGCCAACTAGCTCCGTAGATGAGGAAGAGATTGATGAAATGCATGATGAGATAAAAGAAAGTATTTAGGTAGTGAAGGGAGATGAAAATTTAATAGTCATGGGTGACTGGAATTCGATAGTAGGGAAAGGAAGAGAAGGAAACATAGTTGGTGAATATGGAATGGGGTTAAGGAATGAAAGAGGATGCCACCTGGTAGAATTTTGCACAGAGCATAATTTAATCATAGCTCACACTTGGTTCAAGAATCATAAAAGAAGGTTGTATACATGGAAGAAGCCTGGAGATACTGGAAGGTGTCAGATGGATTATATAATTGTAAGACAGAGATTTAGGAACCAGGTTTTAAATTGTAAGACATTTCCAGGGGCAGATGTGGACTGTGACCACAATCTATTGGTTATGAACTGCAGATTAAAAATGAAGAAACTGCAACAAGGTGTGAAGTTAAGGAGATGGGACTTGGATAAATTGAAAGAACCAGAGGTTGTAGAGAGTTTCAGATAGAGCATTAGGGAACGACTGACAAGAATGGGGGAAAGAAATACAGTAGAAGAAGAATGGGTAGCTTTGAGAGATGAAATAGTGAAAGCAGCAGACGATCAAGTAGGTAAAAAGACGAGGGCTAGTAGAAATCCTTGGGTAACAGAAGAAATATTGAATTTAATTGATGAAAGGAGAAAATATAGAAATGCAGTAAATGAAGCAGGAAAAAAGGAATACAAACGTCTCAAAAATGAGATCGACAGGAAGTGCAAAATGGCTAAGCAGGGATGGCTAGAGGACAAATTTAAGGATGTAGAGGCTTATCTCACTAGGGTTAAGATAGATATTGCCTACAGGAAAATTAAAGAGACCTGTGGAGAAAAGGGAACCACTTGTATGAATAATAAGAGCTCAGATGGAAAGCCAGTTCTAAGCAAAGAAGGCAAAGCAGAAAGGTGGAAGGAGTATGTAGAGGGTCTATACAAGGGCGATGTACTTGAGGAAAATGTTATGGAAATGGAAGAGGATGAAGATGAAATGGGAGATATAATACTGAGTGAAGTTTGACAGAGCACTGAAAGACCTAAGTTGAAACAAGGCCCCGGGAGTAGACAACATTTCATTAGAACTACTGATAGCCTTGGGAGAGCCAGCCCTGACAAAACTCTACCATCTGGAGAGCAGGATGTATGAGACAGGCGAAATACCCTCAGACTTCAAGAAGAATATAATAATTCCAATCCCAAGGAATGCAGGAGTTGACAGGTGTGAAAATTACCTAACTATCAGTTCAATAAGCCACGGCTGCAAAATACTAACACGAATGCTTTACAGACAAATGGCAAAATTGGTAGAAGCAGACCTCGGGGAAGATCAGTTTGGATTGCATAGAAATGTTGGAACACGTGAGGCAATACTGACCCTACCACTTATCTTAGAAGAAAGATTAAGGAAAGGCAAACCTACGTTTCTAGCATTTGTAGACTTAGAGAAAGCTTTTGACAATGTTGAATGGAATACTCTCTCTCAAATTCTGAAGGTGGCAGGGGTAAAATACAGGGAGCGAAAGGCTATTTACAATTTGTACAGAAACCAGATGGCAATTATAAGAGTCAAGGGGTATGAAAGGGAAGCAATGGTTGGGAAGGGAGTGAGAGAGGGTTGTAGCCTATCCCTGATGTTATTCAATCTGTATATTGAGCAAGAAGTAAAGGAAACAAAAGAAAAATTCAGAGTAGGAATTAAAATCCATGGAGAAGAAATAAAAACGTCGAGATTTGCTGATGACATTGTAATTCTGTCAGAGGCAGCAAAGGACCTGGAAGAGCAGCTGAACGGAATGGATAGTGTCTTGAAAGGAGGAAATAAGATGAACATCAACAACAGCAAAACGAGGATAATGGAATGTAGTTGATACTGAGGGAATTAGATTAGGAAATGAGACGCTTAAAGTAGTAAATGAGTTTTGCTATTTGGGGAGCAAAATAACTGATGATGGTCGAAGTAGAGAGGATATAAAATGTAGGCTGGCAATGGCAAGGAAAGCGTTTCTGAAGAAGAAAAATTTGTTAACTTCGAGTACTGATTTAAGTGTCAGGAAGTCGTTTCTGAAAGTATTTGTATAGAGTGTAGCCATGTATGGAAGTGAAACATGGACGATAAATAGTTTAGACAAGAAGAGAATAGAAGCTTTCGAAATGTGGTGCTACAGAAGAATGCTGAAGATTAGATGGGTAGATCACATAACTAATGAGGAGGTATTGAATAGAATTGGGGAGAAGAGGAGTTTGTGGCACAACCTGACTAGAAGAAGGGATCAGTTGCTAGGAAATGTTCTGAGGCATCAAGGGATCACCAATTTAGTATTGGAGGGCAGTGTGGAGGGTAAAAATCATAGAGGGACACCAAGAGATGAATACACTAAACAGATTCAGAAGGATGTAGGTTGCTGTAGGTACTGGGAGATGAAGTTTGCACAGGATAGAGTAGCATGGAGAGCTGCATCAAACCAGTCTCTGGACTGAAGACCACAACAACAACAACATGAACACTAATTCAGGAGATATGATGTCATAAATACTGAGATGTCTGAAAAACTGCAGCATTGTGCATGATTTTTAAACTTATTATGTCTTTACTACTAACTCTATTTGGAACACATTTTCCAGACAGAATAAAAATATACCACTGAATGTCCCTGCAAAATTGTATCACTGTACAACACACTCTTCAGGAGATATGACATCATTGAGATTGAGCTACATGAAATCAAAACTGCATGAGGAAATTCTCTACAGATACAGGTGAAATACGTGTGGAAATATATGTGAAATATGTTAAATATATGTGACATGTGCAAGGAGATGGACAGAGAGAGGAGGGCGGAGGAGATAGACAAAAAGAGGGGGAAGGAGGAGCTGGGCTAATAGAATTGGATTTTACAACCACTGAGTGCCAACTGGAGTGCAGACATGATCAAAAATGTCTTTTTTTTTCAGCACCTGACATACATGCTGCCCTCCATGATAATTATATTGTGGGAATAATATTGGCTTGCATTATTGAACTATATTGCAGGGGCTACGCATGCTAATGTGCATGGCGGGACAGGCTGAGATGGATAAAGGAGGTGATGGACAGAACAAGGGGGAGGAGGAAATGAGTTGAGAGAAGTGAGGATGGGGACATGCATGAGGCAGGTGGATGTGGAAGGTGTCATTGGCAGTGGGCAGGTGGAAAAACGGAGAGGGAGGTGGAAATGGAAAGATAAACTGCAAGGAGTGTGTGCTCAGAGGGGGGGGGGGGGGAGAAGATATGGTCAGGGAGAGGGGGTGGAGGAAATGGACAAAGAGAGGGCGGAGGGTGGGGGAGAATGAGATGAAGAGACAAAGAGAGTGAGGAGGAGGAGATAGAAAGATAGAGATGGGAGGATGAGGTGGACAACAGAGGGATGAAGAGGTGTACACAGAGAGGGGGAGGAGGAGGGGCTATGTTCAACATATACGTTGAAAGCATACACGGGCAAAGCTGTGGGTGAAACATATTCATTTGCTAAATGACAGCACGTATACGAAGATATGTCATAGGGCACGGGTGCATTGCTGAGGCATTGGAGCTTTGGTGGGATGGTTTTCAATCAGCTCTCTGCAAGTGGGCAGGTACAAGTCATCCTGCGGACTCAGTGTGATTTCAAAATTTTCTTTAAAAATTTTACTATCAATTATGATCTAAGTATAAAAGTAGAAGTCACCTAGGCAGAGGTTGTTTCCTCTAACTGCTGACACAGAATCTGCCCCATGCACATTAGATGTTAGCAATCAGCAGGGAACTAGGGGAAGGAATCATGTCCTGCCCACTGGCAGATGCCGAGGAGTGTCAGAACACATCAATAACTCTCTCTGGTGCTGGTAGCCACCTGGTTATGACATGCTTACTTCCTTACTTCTGCAGGGCCACAGGTTCCATTTCCATACTTGCTGGTCTCTTGGTCCCACTGAGACTGGCTTGTGAGGTGACTTGATTGTAGCTTGTAGGAGGAAAAATTCTGTTTCTCCTTTACCCTAAGGGGGCCCACAACTTGCCTATCTTAACCAGGCACAAACAACATGCCCATATGGGTGGCATGCAGATAGTGATCATTCCTGGAATAGATTTGGAAGGGACAATGGGCTTGGCAGAACTTCCTATGGCAAAGTAGTCTAAATGATCTGTTGTGCTTAATCCAATGAGGCATCTAGTAAAGGTGGCCTTACTTAGTTTGTGCCCCAATGGATTGTTGCAGACATTTCCAGTTATGACCTGCAACATACCTATTTTACTAGATGTAACAAGAGAATTGAGGAGAAAAATGGATGTCACTGCCTGAGAACTACGTATCTCATGCTGTTGCTGCAGTTGACAAGCAGCTTACGGTGTTACATGATTTCATTTCTACAATTTAACAAAGCTAAGGAAAACAATCAGTAAAAATATTTTGAAACAGTAGTAAACTGTGCACGAGCCTGCATCAGAGAGATCACTTAGTAGCACTGGATTTGCAGTTAAAGATTATGGTATCATAAATCAATACCACACCTCACCAGCATCACACAGTCATCAACTAAAATGCATGTTTCTGACAGACACTCAAAGCAGTCGCATGGGGACCCGGCAGATCCACTGATGCTTGCCTGTTGGGCCACGTCTTCAGTGGCTCTGACTACGAGTACCCTCTGCCACCGCAATATGGGATGGCTGGCAGCACCTGTATGTCCCAGTCTCAGTTGTGTTAACAGTGGGAGTCTCACATTGCACAGTGTTCTTTCCTTGTAATAGCTGGACTTTATTGGTGTTTATTCTTTTGCAGAGTTTCTTCATAATGTTTGGAGACAGCTACAAGTTAAGTAAGACTTCCATTTACCATAGTTAGGTGTCCCCTAACATTTCTGCTTGTGTCCAGTTTCCCTAGGACAAGAGCTGCTACACCACTCTGTAGCCCACCTCTCCTTACTGTTGTGTACGAAATAGTACATTACCAATATGAACTTGCAAGATGGTTCTAAGAGCCTTCCAAGGGAATTAATAAAATAATGATGACACTGCATTTTCAATCCGCATAAGAGAAATATCTTCATCTCACATTACCATATAAAGACAAACTGCAGTGTTCTGATAATCTCAGTGAAGTTTCATTCGTATCCCTGCTAACGATAAACTGGTTCTACACCACCCCCGTAAGTGCACTTTCTGAGTAGCCTGTAAAAATGAACTGACCATTATCATACATTTTCTCACTTCTTGCACTATTATTAATTTAAAATAGATCAATATTTAAGATATTTTTGTCTATGATAACATTTACATGATATACTTTGAGTTTTTTGTTATTATTTTATTTTATAATTCTATGTTAGTTGTTGCGTTTTATGTAACATAAGTATAGCATCTAATAGTTACATATAGTCTTTTACCTGCACTACCATGTTACTGTTATCAACCTTGTCGTTTTTTCTTGACTAAGATTCATGGATGACCTGAGGTCATTTGCATTCTTGATGTACACAGGGTGGTCCACAGATAGTGAACGGGCCAAATATCTCACGAAATAAGCATCAAATGAAAACTACAAAGAACGAAACTCGTCTAGCTTGAAGGGGGAAACCAGATGGCCCTATGGTTGGCCTCCTAGATAGCGCTGCCATAGGTCAAATGGATATCAACTGAGTTTTTTTAAAATAGGAACCCCCATTTTTTGTTAAATATTCATGTAGTACGTAAAGAAACATGAATGTTTTAGTTGGACCACTTTTTTCGCTCTGTGATAGATGGCGCTTTAATAGTCACAAAGGTATAAGCACGTGCTATCATGTAACATTCCGCCATTGCGGACAGTATTTGCTTCGTGATTCATTACCCGTGTTAAAATGGACCGTTTACCAATTGTGGAAAAGGTCAATATTGTGCTAATGTATGGCTATTGTGGTCAAAATGCCCAACGGGTGTGTGCTATGTATGCCGCTCAGAATCCTGGATGACATCATCCAAGTGTCCGGACCTTTTGCCGGATAGTTACGTTATTTAAGGAAACAGGAAATGTTCTGTCACATGTGAAATGTCAAATATGACCTGCAACAAATGATATTGCCCAAGTAGGTGTTTTAGCTGCTGTTGCAGCTAATCCGCACATAGTAGCAGACAAATTGCAAAAGAATCGGGAATCTCAAAAGCGTCGGTGTTGAGAACGCTACATCAACATCGATTGCTCCCGTACCATATTTCTATGCACCAGGAATTGCATGGCGATGACCTTGAATGTCATGTACAGTTCTGCTACTGGCCACAAGAGAAATTACTGGACAATGACAGATTTTTTGCACGCATTCTATTTAGCAATGAAGCATCATTCAGCAACAGCGGTAACGTAAACCGGCATAATATGCACTATTGGGCAACAGAAAATCCACGATGGCTGTGACATGTGGAACATCAGCAACTTGGTGGTTTAATGTATGGTGTGACATTATGGGAGGAAGGATAATTGGCCCCCATTTTATCGATAGCAATCTAAATGGTGCAATATATGCTGATTTGCTACGTAATGTTCTACTGATGTTACTACAAGATGTTTCACTGCATGACAGAATGGCGACGTACTTCCAAAATGATGGATGTCTGGCACATAGCTCACGTGCAGTTGAAGCGGTATTGAATAGCATATTTCATGACAGGTGGAGTGGTAGTCGAAGCACCATACCATGGCCTGCGCGTTCACCGGATCTGACATCCCCGGATTTCTTTCTGTGGGGTACATTGAAGGATATTTGCTGTCGTGATCCACCGACAATGCCTGACAACATGTGTCAGCGCATTGTCAATGCATGTGCGAACATTACAGAAGGCAAACTACTCGCTGTTGAGAGGAATGTCATTACACGTATTGCCAAATGCACTGAGGTTGACGGACATCATTTTGAGCATTTATTGCATTAATGTGGTATTTACAGGTAATCACACTGTAACAGCATGCGTTCTCAGAAATGATAAGTTTACAAATGTACATGTATCACATTGGAACAACCAAAATAAAATGTTCAAATGTATCTATGTTCTGTATTTTAATTTAAAAAACCTACCTGTTACCAACTGTTCATCTAAACTTGTGAGCCATATGTTTGTGACTACTCCAGCGCCATCTATCACAAAGCAAAAAAAGTGGTCCAACTAAAACCTTGATATTTCTTTACGTACTACACGAAAATGTAATAAAAAATGGGGGTTCCTATTTTGAAAAATGCAATTGATATCCATTTGACCTACGGCAGCACCATATAGCGGGCCAACCATAGCGCCATCTGGTTTCCCCCTTCAAGCTAGATGAGTTTTGTTCTTGGTAGTTTTTTCGTTTGACACTTATGTCGTGAGATATTTGGCCTGGTCACAATCAATGGACCATCCTGTATATGTATATTGCATTTGCTTGAAGTTTTTTGTGTTTTTGTAACTTGTACACAAGATTATAATGTTTTGTGCTTCTATTTAACTTGTAACCAGCAGCTTGGCTTTTTAGATGATAACATTATACCTACTCAACCTGAATGATATAACGGGCAGCTAATTGTCCGTGTACACACGCATAATGGGTGCATGTCAGCCATCTTATTTACAACTATTCATTATGTCGCCTTTCCGGCTTAGATTTTTTAAGATGTGACTTGTAAGTACTGCATCTCTTTCCAATCAGTACAAACTTTAATTTTATTAATGTGTTATATACCTAATATGTTTTAGAACAGTTAGTTTAATTCTGAATACGACGCTTGTAGTAGCGTCGAAACCTGGTCAATTTTGACTTAATATTTGTGACCGAGGGCTTATTTGTTCTAATATAATTCTGACACGGACACTGAACCCCTTAGCAGCTATGTTCAAAGTTTTTTTTTTTTTCGGTTGCTGCTGCTACAATTTCAGGTTATCAAAACTTAAGTGAATTTGAACGCGGTGTTATAGTCAGTGCACGGGCAATGGGACACAGCATCTCTGAGGTGGGGATTTTCCCATATGAACATTTCATGACAGTACCACAAACATCAGGAACCTGGTAAAACATCAGATCTCCAACACTTCTGTGGCCTGAAAATGATTCTGCAAGAATGGGACCAATGACGACTGAAGAGAATCGTTCAAAGTAACAGATGTGCAACAATTCTATAAATTGCTGCATATTTCAATGCTGGGCCATCAAGTGTCAGTGTGCGAACCATTCAATGAATCATCATCAATACAGGCTTTTGGAGCTAATGGCAAACTCATGTACCCTTGATGATTGCATGACACAAAGCTTCATGCCTCACCTGGGCCCATCAACACCGACATTGGACTGCTGACAAATGGAAACATGTTTCCTCGTGGGACGAGTCTCGTTTCAAATTGTATCGAGCACATGGATGTGTATGGGTATGGAGACAATCTCATGAATACATGGACCCTGCATGTCAGCAGGGGACTGTTCAAGTTGGTGGAGAATCTGTAATGGTGTGAGTATGTGCAATTGGAGCAGTATTGGATCCCTGATAAGTCTAGATATATCTCTGACAGGCTACTCTTACGTAAGTATCTTGTCTGATCACCTGCAGCTATTCCTGTCCATTGTACATTCCGACAGACTTGGGCAATTCCCGCAGCACAATGTGGCACCCCACACATCCAGAATTGCTGCAGAGTGGCTACGTGAACACTCTTCTGACTTTAAACACTTCTGCTCACCCTCGAAATCCCCAGACATGAATATTATTGAGCATATCTGGGACGCCTTGTAACGTGTTGTTCAGAAGAGATCCCCACCCTCTTGTACTGTTACGGATTTATGGACAGCCTGCAGGATTCATTGTGTCAGTTCAGTCCAGCCCTATTTCAGATATTAGTAGAGTCCATGTCACATCATGTTACAGCACTTCTGCATGCTTGCAGGGGCCCTACATGATATTGGGCAGGTGTACCAGTTTCTTTGGCTCTTTAGTGTATGTCCATAAATCCATAAGAGAACTTGAAGTTGGAGATCTCTTCTGAACAGCATGTTACAAGGCATCCCAGACATGCTCAATAATGTTCATGTTTGGGGAGTTTGATGGCGAGCAGAAGAGTTTAAAATCAGAAGTGTGTTCATGTAGCAATTCTGGATGTATGGGGTGCCGCATTGTCCCACTGGAATTGCCCAAGTCTGTCAGAGTGCACAAGGACATGAATGAATGGAGGTGATCAGACAGTATGCTTATGTACATGTCACCTGTCAGAGACAAATCTACACGTATTACGGGTCCCACACCATTACAGAGCCTCCAACAGCTTGAACATCCCTACTGACATGCAGGGTCCTTGGATTCATGAGGTTGTGTCTATATCCGTACACATCCATCTGCTTGATACAATTTGAGACAAGACTCGCCTGACAAGGCATTATTTTTCCAGTCATCAACAGTCCAATGTTGGTGCTGATGGGCCCAAGCGAGACGTGAAGTTTAGTGTTGTGCAGTCATCAAGGGAACACGAGTGGGCCTTTGACTCCAAAAGCCCTTATCAATGCTGACACTTGTTTATGGCCTAGGATTGAAATCTGCAATAATCTGCAGAAGGATTGCACTTCTGTCACTTTGGACAATTCTCTTCAGACATCATTGGTCCTGTTCTGACAGGATCTTTTTCCGGCCACAGCGATGTCAGAGATTTGATGTTTTACCAGATTCTTGATATTCACGGTACACTTGTGAAACGGTCATATAGGAAAATCCCACTTCGTAGCTACCTCAGAGATGCTGTGTCCCTTTGCTCATGCACCAACCATAACACCACATTTAAACTCACTTAAATCTTGATAACCTGCTATCATAGCAGCAGTAACTGCTCTAACAACTGCGCCAGACACTTTTTGTCTTATATAGGCATCCCTGACCACAGCACTGTAGTCTGCCTGTTTACATATCCCTGTATTTGAGTACTCATGCCTATATCAGTTTCTTTGGCACTTCAGTGTAGGTACTCCACAAGCCACCACAAGTTCCATGGTGGAGGGTACCCTGTATGACTTCTATTCGATTCCTTTCCAGTTCCACTTGCAAATAAAGTGAGAGAAAAAAAAATTGTCTATGCACCTCTACATGAGACCTAATTTTTCAAATCTTACCTTTGTGGTCCTTACGCGAAATGTATGTTGCCAACAGTAGAATCATTCAGCAGTCAGCTTCAAATGCCGGCTCTCTAAATTATCTTCCCTCCAGGGATTCCCTTTTGAGTTCCCAAAGCATCTCCATAACACTTACATGTTGTTCAAACCTAGTGGTAACAAATCTAGCAGGCTTCCTCTGAATTGCTTCAAAGTCTTCCTTCATTCCAACCTGGTGTGGCTCCCAAACACTCAAGCAGTACTCAAGAATAGGTTGCACCAGAGTCCTATATGTGGTCTCCTTTACAGATGAACCACTCTTTCCTAAAATTCTCCCAATAAACGAAGTTGGCCATTCACCTTCTGTAGCACAGTTCTCACACGCTAGTTCTATTTCATACTACTTTGCAGAGTTTTGCCCCTATATTTATAAGGCGTGACTGAGTAAAGCAGGACATTAGTAATTCAGAAACTGAACATTACAGGTTTGTTCTTCTTACTCATCTGCATTAACTTACATATTTCTATATATAAAAACAAAGATGAGGTGACTTACCGAACAAAAGCGCTGGCAGGTCGATAGACACACAAGCAAACACAAACATACACACAAAATTCTAGCTTTCGCAACCAACGGTTGCCTCATCAGGAAAGAGGGAAGGAGAGGGAAAGATGAAAGGATGTGGGTTTTAAGGGAGAGGGTAAGGAGTCATTCCAATCCCGGGAGCGGAAAGACTTACCTTAATGGGAAAAAAGGACAGGTATACACTCGCACACACACACATATCCATCCACACATACAGACACAAGCAGACATATATGAAATATATCTGCTTGTGTCTGTATGTGTGGATGGATATGTGTGTGTGTGCAAGTGTATACCTGTCCTTTTTTCCCACTAAGGTAAGTCTTTCCACTCCCGGGATTGGAATGATTCCTTACCCTCTCCCTTAAAACCCACATCCTTTCATCTTTCCCTCTCCTTCCCTCTTTCCTGATGAGGCAACCGTTGGTTGCGAAAGCTAGAATTTTGTGTGTATGTTTGTGTTTGCTTGTGTGTCTATCGACCTGCCAGCGCTTTTGTTCAGTAAGTCACCTCATCTTTGTTTTTATATACAATTTTTCCCATGTGGAATGTTTCCCTCTATTATATTAACTTACATATTTCCACGTTTAGCGCTAGCTGTCATTCATCACACTAACTAGAAATTTTGTTTAGTCGTCTTGTATCTTCCTACAGTCACTCAACTTTAACACCTTACTGTACACCACAGCATTATCAAAAAACAGCTGTTGGCAAAGCCTATATAAGACAACAAGTGTCTCATGCAGTTGTTAGATCAGTTACTGCTGCACAATTTCAGGTTATCAAGATTTAAGTGAGTTTGAACATGCTGTTATAGTTGATGCATGAGCAATGGGACACAGCATCTCCTTGGTAGTGATGAAGTTGACATTTTCCCATATGAACATTCTCAAGTATACTGTGAATATCAGGAATCTGGTAAAACATCAAATCTCTGGCATCACAGTGACCAGAAAAAGATCCTGCAAGAATGGGACCACCAACAACTGAAGAGAATCATTCAATGTGACAGAAATGCAACCCTTCTGCAAATTGATGCAGATTTCAATGTTGGGCCATCAACAAGTGTCTGCGTGTGAACCATTCAATGAAACATAATTGATATTGGCTTTCAGAGCCAAAGGCCCACTCATGTACCCTTGACGACTGCATGAAACAAAGCTTTACACCTCACCTGTGCCTGTCAACATCGACATTGGACTGTCGATGACTGGAAATATGTTGCCTGGTCAGACGAGTCTTGTTTCAAATTATATTGAGCGGATGGATGTGTATGGGTATGGAGACAACTTCATGAATCCATGGACCCTGCATGTCAGCAGGAGACTGTTCAAGCTTGTGAAGGCTCTGTAATAGTGTGGGGTGTGTGCAATTGGAGTGATGTGGTACCCCTTATACATCTAGAGACGACTGACAGTTGACACATACGTAAGCATCCTGTCTGATCATCTGCATCCATTAATGTCCATTGTACATTCCAATGGACTTGAGCAATTCCAGCAGGGCAATGTGACACCCCACATGCCCAGAATTGCTACAGAATGGCTACAGGTACACTCTTCTGAGTTTAAACACTTCCGCTCGCCACCAAACTTACCAGACATGAACATTATTGAGCAAATCTGGGATGCCTTGTAGTGTGCTGTTCAGAAGAGATCTCCATTCCCTTGCACTCTTATGGATTTATAGACAGCTCTGCAGGATTCATGGTGTCAATTCCCTTCAGCATTACTTCATGTATTAGTCACGTCCATGCCATATCATTTTGCGGCACTGCTGTGTGCTCACAAGGGCCCTACACAATATTAGGCAGGTGTACCAGTTTCTTTGGCTCTTCAGTGTATGTATGTAGAGAACAGTGGCGGTCCTATCACACTTCCCTGGGGCACTCTGGATGATACCCTTGTCCTGATTAACATTTGCCATTGAGGAGAGCATACTGAGTTCTTCTACTTACGAAGTCTTCAAACCACTCACATATCTATGAACTTATTCCATATGCTCGAGCCTTCGTTAACAGCCTGCAAATGGGGCACCATGTCAAATGCTTTCAGGAAATCTAGAAATATGGAATCTAGCCTGTTGCTCTTCATCTATAGTTCGCAGCATTTCATGTTAGAAAAGATGCAAGTTGAGTTTCGCATGAGCAATGATTTCTAAAACCACCCTGATTCATGGACATAGGCTTGTCAATCTCGAGATAGTTTACTATATTCAAACTGAGAATATGTTCTAGGATTCTGCAGCAAACCGAAGTTAGGGATGTTGGTCAGTAATTGGAGGGGAGGGGGGGGGGGGGGGGGGGTGTTGTCCATTATTTTACTCTTCTTACATACTGGATTTACCTACATTTTTTTCCAGCCACTTGGGACTTTGTGCTGGGCGAAAGATTCACATTAAATGCAAGCTAGGTAAGGGGCCAATGCCATAGAGTACTCTTCGTAAAATTGAACTGGGATTCCACCCGGACCTGATAATTTATTTGCTTTCAAATCTTTCAGTTATTTGTCTGCTCCAGGAACACTTAATACTATCATCCATACAGGAGCCTGTCTGATGGTTAAATGGTGGTATGTTTGTGTGATTCTGCCGTGCAAACGATTTCTTGAACATGAAATTTAAAACTTTGGCTTTTGTTTTGCTTTCTTTAACTACCACGCCAGACTGGTCGACAGGTGACTGAAGGGAAGCCTTAGATCTGCTTAGTGATTTTACAAATAACCAGAATTTTCTCGAGTTCTCTGCCAGATCTTTCGCTAAGGTGTGATGCTGGTAGTTGTATGCTTCACACATAGATGCTTTCACAGACTCATGAATCTCTACTAACCTTTGTTTGTTGTCATCTGTGCATTCTCTTTTTAACTGAGAGTGCAATAGTCTCTGTTTCCTCTGCATCTTCCACATTTCGTTATTAAACCATGATAGGTCTTTCACATCTTTTATCCACCTACTAGGCACATAACTCTCCAGACCACAAGGTACAATCTTCTTAAGTTTTGCACATAATTCCTCTGCATCCATCTTACTGAAACTAAGTGATGTCTATTCACCGTGTAAGTGAGATTCTAACAAATGGTTATCTGCTCTATCTAGCAGATACACTCTCCCGGCCTTCTCAACTGATTTATTAACTTTGATAATGATAGTTGCTATAATGACATCATGATGTTAATCCCCGTTTCTATAGTGACATCGTCAATATGATCCAACCAATCTACAGCTGAAAGGTCAAAGATATTTCCATTGCATGTGGGTTGCTGAGCTGGCTGCTCATGCCAGTTTCCAGAAAATGTGTTCAAAAGTGTTTCACATGAATGTCTGTCTGTACCCGCACAATAAATCCGTAGATATCCTAGTCTATACTTGGTAGGTTAAAGTCACCTCCAACTAGTACTGCAGGATCTGTGTATTTCCACACTGTCACAGTGGTGTAGGGTAGCTGGTAAAATCATCCTACAATTAACTTGGTTTCCCCTATACCTGTTATACATGACCAGATAACTTCACTGTCACAATCAACTTCGACCTCAATAGAGAGAATATTTGTGTCAACTGCAATGAACATTCCCCCTGCTATGGCCTCTAATCTGTCTTTCAGATATATGTTCCATGACATGCTAAATATCTTAAGAGTTTTCCACTTCAGGTTTCAGGCAGCTCTCGGTCCCAAAAATAATTTGAGCATCAGAACGTTCTTGGAGGGCAGTAAATTCAGGAACTTTAGTATGAATACTTCAACAGTTTACTGATAAAATTTTGACAGGCAAAGTGTCTTTACTCTGAACAAGAAACACTTGGAGCGGTCAGAGGAGTGCTTTTATCCTTGACTGATAAGCTAGTGGAGGCTATTACAAGGCTAACACGGTAGAATGTTGTGGTAATGAGGTGAAATGTATGTACTGCCCCAGTCTTTATGGCAGGGATTGCATTGTGTCTACAAAGGAACATGAAGCCATGGTCTTTGTATTGTTCTCTTAGAGAGTAGGATAACCAGTGAGCTGTCATAATGCTGAATATGAAGGATTAGGATTAATTATCTTGATTATGGTAGTGTAAGATTATTGTTAAATGTCTAAGGAAGCTAAAGAAATAACTTTAGATGAGAAGTGCTTTAAGAATTTATAATAATCAGGGAATCTACTTGGAGGATAAGTAAACTAAATAAATTTACAGAAATGCTTTAAAACTTGAACACAGTGTGTATGAGAAAGTATGTTTAATGACAGAGACACTGACAATGTACTGGTTTGACTATGATTGTGAGAGTGCAAACATATTACTCTATGAGGGAAGTGTCATTCTGGTGTTACATGTTACGTAAGCAATTATTTTAATTCACCTGAACGATGTTCATTAGTAATGAACATTATGGGGTGACACGCTGAGTCATTTAGACAAGATGTGCGTTAGGGAGAAGTATACCATTTAATGGAATGATTGAAGAGGTAGATTTATGAAGCCCTTATTTTCCTAAGGTCAAGTGGTGGTTAGGTTAATTCTTGTCGGAAACAGGTATACACTCACGCACACACACACACACACACACATATCCATCCACACATACACATGTCTGCGCCCTCCCTCCCTGCCAATAGCGGTTGATAAGCCCGGCTCCTCTTCCCGCTGCTGCCCGCCTTGGCACCATCTGGGGCGTTTCTGCCCCTACGCTCAAGTTTCAGTGGCGAGGGATCTGGTACCGTGCGCCATGGAATTTGAATCCCCACCAGACATCATGGACGTCGAAGACCCATAGAAGTCTCTGTACCATCATGCCATAATCTGTGGCGGTGCGCGCCTCGTGGCCCGCATTTAGAGTGAGGGCGCCACAGTGGAACATGTGGTTGCAGCGGCCAATAGTGGCGTCCCCGATCAAGTACTTAAGCACCTGCCTGTCGCTCAGTCTGCCAGTCTAACCTCGCGTGCGTCTCAGGACAGATCGCCTTCCAATAGACAGCGTATTGACTTTCATGTTGCTTTACGAGTGGACGTGGTTGTCTTGTTTAGTTCGTGACTCTGTTGTCTGTTCTCGTTTTGTGTCGTAAGGTCTTTCGTTGGTCGTGTCTGTCCTCTCTCGTGGTGTTGTTGGTTCGCGGGCCACTCCGCGGGTCCTACCGTGTTTCCGTCAATACAACCCCGTGACTGCCCCGGTCGCCGTTACAACATAGTGAATGTAGGGGGGAAACTGCAAGGTCTTGTAGATCTTCTTGGCCTCACCATACGGGATACGTTTTGATGTCTTAATCTCCTGTATTGTCCTTTCTTCACGAAAAACACTGCAATTCCTACTTCAGATAGGCTAACCCTCAGGGTAATTTACACACTTTGGAGGTGAGTAGCAACCACCTCCAACAGCGGCGGTCTTGCAACATCTGCCACAAGTGGCTACAAGTGGCTCACCCTTACATCCTAAGGCAGTGTGTACAAAGCACTGGCACTGAAAACAGTGCACTGGATTGGGGATGTATGGCCATTTGCTCAGACAGAGGAAACCTGCCTTGATATGCTCTGGGAGTTTCAGGCTATTGAAGGTAAAAACGAAGGAGTCAGATTTTATGAGATCCCAATCCACATTTTTCAACATCTTTTGCACATCCTTTATTCATTTCTGAGTCCACTAATCCTTCAATTACTTCTTGGGAATGCTGACCAGATCTCTACAGGTCACAACACTTCTGCTATAGTTCATTGTGTTGGGGCACTTTCCCCTAGGTGCTTAGCTTTCCAGAGGTTGTTGGGAACTAGCAGTTTAAACCACAATGTTCTGTTACACGATCACACAACTGATTTCAGAGTACCTGTGATGCCCTCTGAACCTTTCTGAATCTAGAAAGGTGAAACCTTCTCAAGGCTGTCCTCTTTTCACTTCACAATCAAAAACACATCCTGACCAGCAACATGAGTTATGTTACTCTGTATAATCCCTGAGTCAGGAGGACTGGCTATTCGTGCCCTCTTGTTAGACTGGGTCTTAGTACCTACCAGTGGCTTATCCTTTCCACTGTGGGGAGGAGGATATAATTTCAACAGTTCCATTTTGGTCTCATGAGCAGTTAGGGAAATAAAGGTCCACTCAGACAGAGCCCACCATGCCTGAGTACGCCTTATACAACTGAGGTGTGTTGGGTTCCCCCGAGGTTGCCCGCTAACAACTGTGCCCCTTTAACAGCCGTGCATATCATCAGTGTGCAGCACACCTTACGACTGAGGGTTTTTTTATAGACGTTTTCACCATCCTCATGGTCCGGGTAGTCAAGCCAAGATCCCTGTTCCCTGTGACACACAATGTTCCACTGTTGCACAGCCTGGTGGTTGCTGAAGTATGCCCAGAGCTTATGGCGACAGGGGACTGGTGGTGCCTACCAGTCCACAGCTCAGGAACCCTGGGGTCACTAAGCCCATACCCAGCAAACGAATGCTGAGCCCCTGAGTGTTAGTACTAAATGAAAGTGTTATTATTAGAAGAATATTTTCATACTGGGCAAGGCACATTTTGTTATGTGAACTTACAGCCCTGGGATTGCATC